>NC_092380.1:1835408-2082908 GCF_030028105.1 Mobula birostris
TGTATCCCCCACGACGTAATCCAGCTCCCCACACCATCCTCAGTGACCCCTCTGCCCAGCACACTGTCACTGACTGTATCCCCACTGACGTTAATCCAGCTCCCCCACACCATCCCTCAGTGACCCCTCTTCCCCAGCACCCTGTCACTGACTGTACTCCCCACTGACGTTAATCCAGTTCCCCCACACCGTCCCTCAGTGACCCCTCTCCCCCAGCACCCTGTCACTGACTGTATCCCCACTGATGTTAATCCAGCTCCCCCACACCATCCCTCAGTGACCCCTCTCCCCCATCACCCTCTCACTGACTGTATCCCCACTAACGTTAATCCAGCTCCCCCACACCATCCCTCAGTGAGCCCTCTCCCCCAGCACCCTGTCACTGACTGTATCCCCACTGACGTTAATCCAGCTCCCTCACACCGTCCCTCAGTGACCCCTCTCCCCCAGCACCCTGTCACTAACTCTGTATCCCCACTGACGTTAATCCAGCTCCCCCACACTATCCCTCAGTGACCCCTCTCCCCCAGCACCTTCACTGATTGTATCCGCACTGACATTAATCCAGCTCCCCCCACACCATCCCTCAGTGACCCCTCTCCCCCAGCACACTGTCACTGACTTTATCCCCACTGACGTTAATCCAGCTCCCCCACACTGTTCCTCACTGTCTCCTCTCCCCCAGCACACTGTCACTGACTGTATCCCCACTGACGTTAATCCAGCTCCCCCACACCATCCCTCAGTGACCCCTCTCCCCCCAGCACCCTGTCACTGACTGTATCTCCACTGACGTTAATCCAGTTCCCCCACACCGTCCCTCAGTGACCCCTCTCCCCAGCACCCTTTCACTGACTGTATCCCCACTGATGTTAATCCAGCTCCCCCACACCATCCCTCTGTGACCCCTCTCCCCATCACCCTCTCACTGACTGTATCCCCACTAACGTTAATCCAGCCTCCCCCACACCATCCCTCAGTGAGCCCTCTCCCCCAGCACCTGTCACGTCACTGACTGTATCCCCACTGACGTTAATCCAGCTCCCCCACACCATCCCTCAGTGACCCCTCTGCCCCAGCACACTGTCACTGACTGTATCCCCAGTGACGTTAATCCAGCTCCCCCACACCATCCCTCAGTGACCCCTCTCCCCATCACCCTGTCACTGACCTGTATCCCCACTGACGTTAATCCAGCTCGCCTCACACCGTCCCTCAGTGTCCCCTCTCCCCCAGCACCCTGTCACTGACTGTATCCCCACTGACGTTAATCAGCTCCCCCACACCATCCCTCAGTGACCCCTCTCCCCCCAGCAGCCCTGTCACTGACTGTATCCCCACTGACGTTAATCCAGTTCCCCCACACCGTCCCTCAGTGACCCCTCTCCCCCAGCACCCTGTCACTGACTGTATCCCCACTGATGTTAATCCAGCTCCCCCACACCATCCCTCAGTGACCCCTCTCCCCCATCACCCTCTCACTGACTGTATCCCCACTAACGTTAACCCAGCTCCCCCACACCATCCCTCAGTGAGCCCTCTCCCCCAGCACCCTGTCCACTGACTGTATCCCCAACTGACGTTAATCCAGCTCCCCCACACCATCCCTCAGTGACCCCTCTGCCCCAGCACACTGTCACTGACCTGTATCCCCACTGACGTTAATCCAGCTCCCCCACACCATCCCTCAGTGACCCCTCTTCCCCCAGCACCCTGTCACTGACTGTATCCCCACTGACGTTAATCCAGTTCCCCCACACTGTCCCTCAGTGACCCCTCTCCCCCAGCACCCTGTCACTGACTGTATCCCCACTGATGTTAATCCAGCTCCCCCACACCATCCCTCAGTGACCCCTCTCCCCCATCACCCTCTCACTGACTGTATCCCCACTAACGTTAATCCAGCTCCCCCACACCATCCCTCAGTGAGCCCTCTCCCCCAGCACCCTGTCACTGACTGTATCCCCACTGACGTTACATCCAGCTCCCCCACACCATCCCTCAGTGACCCCTCTGCCCCAGCACACTGTCACTGACTGTATCCCCACTGACGTTAATCCAGCTCCCCCACACCATCCCTCAGTGACCCCCTCTCCCCCAGCACCCTGTCACTAACTGTATCCCCACTGACGTTAATCCAGCTCTCCCCACACTATCCCTCAGTGACCCCTCTCCCCCAGCACCTTCACTGACTGTATCCGCACTGACATTAATCCAGCTCCCCCACACCATCCCTCAGTGACCCCTCTCCCCCAGCACACTGTCACTGACTGTATCCCCAGTGACGTTAATCCAGCTCCCCCACACCATCCCTCAGTGACCCCCTCTCCCCCATCACCCTGTCACTGACTGTATCCCCACTGACGTTAATCCAGCTCCCTCACACCATCCCTCAGTGACCCCTTTCCCCAGCACCCTGTCACTGACTGTATCGCCACTGACGTTAATCCAGCTCCCCCACACCATCCCTCAGTGACCCCTCTCCCCCCAGCACCCTGTCACTGACTGTATCCCCACTGACGTTAATCTAGTTCCCCCACACTGTCCCTCAGTGACCCCTCTCCCCCAGCACCCTGTCGCTGACTGTATCCCCACTGACGTTAATCCAGCTCCCCCACACTATCCCTCAGTGACTCCTCTCCCCCCAGCACCCTGTCACTGACTGTATCCCCACTGACGTTAATCCAGTTCCCCCACACTGTCCCTCAGTGACCCCGTCTCCCCCAGCACCCTGTCACTGACTGTATCCCCACTGACGTTAATCCAGCTCCCCCAACACTATTACTCAGTGACCCCTCTCCCCCAGCACACTGTCACTGACTGTATCCCCAGCTGACGTTAATCCAGCTCCCCCACAGCATCCCTCAGTGACCCCTCTCCCCCAGCACCTTCACTGACTGTATCCCCACTGACGTTAATCCAGCTCCCCCACACCATCCCTCAGTGACCCCTCTCCCCCAGCACCCTGTCACTGACTGTATCCCCACTGACGTTAATCCAGCTCCCCCACACCATCCCTCAGTGACCCCTCTCACCCATCACCCTGTCACTGACTGTATCCCCACTGACGTTAATCCAGCTCCCTCACACCGTCCCTCAGTGACCCCTCTCCCCCAGCACCCTGTCACTGGCTGTATCCCCACTGACGTTAATCCAGCTCCCCCACACCATCCCTCAGTGACCCCTCTCCCCCAGCACCGTCACTGACTGTATCCCCACTGACGTTAATCCAGCTCCCCCACACCATCGCTCAGTTACCCCTCTCCCCCCAGCAAACTGTAACTGATTGTATCCCCACTGACGTTAATCCAGCTCCCCCACACCACCCCTCAGTGACCCCTCCCCCCCAGCACACTGTCACTGACTGTATCCCCACTGACGTTAATCCAGCTCCCCCACACTGTTCCTCACTGTCTCCTCTCCCCCAGCACACTGTCACTGACTGTATCCCCACTGACGTTAATCCAGCTCCCCCACACCATCCCTCAGTGACCCCTCTCCCCCTTCACCCTGTCACGGACTGTATCCCCACTGACGTTAATCCAGCTGCCTCACACCGTCCCTCAGTGACCCCTCTCCCCCAGCACACTATCACTGTCTGTATCCCCACTGATGTTAATCCAGCTCCCCCACACTGTTCCTCACTGTCTCCTCTCCCCCAGCACACTGTCACTGACTGTATCCCCACTGACGTTAATCCAGCTCCCCCACACCATCCCTCAGTGACCCCTATCCCCCCAGCACACTGTCACTGACTGTATCCCCACTGACGTTAATCCAGCTCCCTCACACCATCCCTCACTGTCTCTTCTCCCCCAGCACACTGTCACTGACTGTAACCCCACTGACGTTAATCCAGCTCCCCCACACCATCCCTCGGTGACCCCTCTCCCCCAGCACCGTCACTGACTGTATCCCCACTGACGTTAATCCAGCTCCCCCACACCATCCCTCTGTGACCCCTCTCCCCCAGCACACTGTCACTGACTGTATCCCCACTGACGTTAATCCAGCTCCCCCACACTGTTCCTCAGTGACCCGTCTCCCCCAGCACCGTCACTGACTGTATCCCCACTGACGTTAATCCAGCTCCCCCGCACTGTTCCTCACTGTCTTCTCTCCCCCAGCACCCTGTCACTGACTGCATCCCCACTGATGTTAATCCAGCTCCCCCACACCATCCCTCAGTGACCCCTCTCCCCCCAGCACCGTCACTGACTGTATCCCCACTGAGGTTAATCCAGCTCTCCCACACCATCCCTCAGTAACCCCACTCCCCCAGCACCGTCACTGAGTGTATCCCCACTGACGTTAATCCAGCTCCCCCACACCATCCCTCAGTGACCCCTTTCCCCCAGCACCGTCACTGACTGTATCCCCACTGACGTTAATCCAGCTCCCTCACACCGTCCCTCAGTGACCCCTCTCCCCCAGCACACTGTCACTGACTGTATCCCCACTGACACTAATCCAGCTCTCCCACACCATCCCTCAGTGACCCCACTCCCCCAGCACCGTCACTGACTGTATCCCCACTGACGTTAATCCAGCTCCCCCACACCATCCCTCAGTGAACCCTTTCCCCCAGCACCGTCACTGACTGTATCCCCACTGACGTTAATCCAGCTCCCTCACACCGTCCCTCAGTGACCCCTCTCCCCCAGCACCCTGTCACTGACTGTATCCCCACTGACGTTAATCCAGCTCCCCCACACCATCCCTCAGTGACCCCTCTCCCCCAGCACACTGTCACTGACTGTATCCCCACTGACGTTAATCCAGCTCCCCGACACCATCCCTTAGTGACTCCTCTCCCCCAGCACCGTCACTGACTGTATCCCCACTGACGTTAATCCAGTTCCCCCACACTGTCCCTCAGTGACCCCTCTCCCCCAGCACCCTGTCACTGACTGTATCGCCACTGACGTTAATCCAGCTCCCCCACACCATCCCTCAGTGACCCCTCTCCCCCCAGCACCCTGTCACTGACTGTATCCCCACTGACGTTAATCTAGTTCCCCCACACTGTCCCTCAGTGACCCCTCTCCCCCAGCACCCTGTCACTGACTGTATCCCCACTGACGTTAATCCAGCTCCCCCACACCATCCCTCAGTGACCCCTCTCCCCCAGCACCTTCACTGACTGTATCCCCACTGACGTTAATCCAGCTCCCCCACACCATCCCTCAGTGACCCCTCTCCCCCAGCACCCTGTCACTGACTGTATCCCCACTGACGTTAATCCAGCTCCCCAACACCATCCCTCAGTGACCCCTCTCCCCTAGCGCCGTCACTGACTGTATCCCCAGTGACGTTAATCCAGCTCCCCCACACCATCCCTCAGTGACCCCTCTCCCCCCAGCGCACTGTCACTGACTGTATACCCACTGACGTTAATCCAGCTCCCCCACACCATCCCTCAGTGACCCCTCTCACCCAGCGCCGTCACTGACTGTATCCCCACTGACGTTAATCCAGCTCCCCCACACCATCCCTCAGTGACCCCTCTCCCCCCAGCACCCTGTCACTGACTGTATCCCCACTGACGTTAATCCAGTTCCCCCACACCGTCCCTCAGTGACCCCTCTCCCCCAGCACCCTGTCACTGACTGTATCCCCACTGATGTTAATCCAGCTCCCCCACACCATCCCTCAGTGACCCCTCTCCCCCATCACCCTCTCACTGACTGTATCCCCACTAACGTTAATCCAGCTCCCCCACACCATCCCTCAGTGAGCCCTCTCCCCCAGCACCCTGTCACTGACTGTATCCCCACTGATGTTAATCCAGCTCCCCCACACCATCCCTCAGTGAGCCCTCTGCCCCACAACACTGTCACTGACTGTATCCCCACTGACGTTAATCCAGCTCCCCCACACCATCCCTCAGTGACCCCTCTCCCCCCAGCACCCTGTCACTGACTGTATCCCCACTGACGTTAATCCAGTTCCCCCACACCGTCCCTCAGTGACCCCTCTCCCCCAGCACCCTGTCACTGACTGTATCCCCACTGATGTTAATCCAGCTCCCCCACACCATCCCTCAGTGACCCCTCTCCCCCATCACCCTCTCACTGACTGTATCCCCACTAACGTTAATCCAGCTCCCCCACACCATCCCTCAGTGAGCCCTCTCCCCCAGCACCCTGTCACTGACTGTATCCCCACTGACGTTAATCCAGCTCCCCCACACCATCCCTCAGTGACCCCTCTGCCCCAGCACACTGTCACTGACTGTATCCCCAGTGACGTTAATCCAGCTCCCCCACACCATCCCTCAGTGACCCCTCTCCCCCATCACCCTGTCACTGACTGTATCCCCACCGACGTTAATCCAGCTCCCTCACACCATCCCTCAGTGACCCCTTTCCCCCAGCACCCTGTCACTGACTGTATCGCCACTGACGTTAATCCAGCTCCCCCACACCATCCCTCAGTGACCCCTCTCCCCCCAGCACCCTGTCACTGACTGTATCCCCACTGACGTTAATCTCGTTCCCCCACACTGTCCCTCAGTGACCCCTCTCCCCCAGCACCCTGTCGCTGACTGTATCCCCACTGACGTTAATCCAGCTACCCCACACTATCCCTCAGTGACTCCTCTCCCCCCAGCACCCTGTCACTGACTGTATCCCCACTGACGTTAATCCAGTTCCCCCACACTGTCCCTCAGTGACCCCTCTCCCCCAGCACCCTGTCACTGACTGTATCCCCACTGACGTTAATCCAGCTCCCCCACACTATTACTCAGTGACCCCTCTCCCCCAGCACACTGTCACTGACTGTATCCCCACTGACGTTAATCCAGCTCCCCCACACCATCCCTCAGTGACCCCTCTCCCCCAGCACCTTCACTGACTGTATCCCCACTGACGTTAATCCAGCTCCCCCACACCATCCCTCAGTGACCCCTCTCCCCCAGCACCCTGTCACTGACTGTATCCCCACTGACGTTAATCCAGCTCCCCCACACCATCCCTCAGTGACCCCTCTCACCCATCACCCTGTCACTGACTGTATCCCCACTGACGTTAATCCAGCTCCCTCACACCGTCCCTCAGTGACCCCTCTCCCCCAGCACCCTGTCACTGGCTGTATCCCCACTGACGTTAATCCAGCTCCCACACACCATCCCTCAGTGACCCCTCTCCCCCAGCACCGTCACTGACTGTATCCCCACTGACGTTAATCCAGCTCCCCCACACCATCGCTCAGTTACCCCTCTCCCCCCAGCAAACTGTAACTGATTGTATCCCCACTGACGTTAATCCAGCTCCCCCACACCACCCCTCAGTGACCCCTCTCCCCCAGCACACTGTCACTGACTGTATCACCACTGACGTTAATCCAGCTCCCCCACACCATCCCTCAGTGACCCCTCTCCCCCGTCACCCTGTCACTGACTGTATCTCCACTGACGTTAATCCAGCTCCCTCACACCGTCCCTCAGTGACCCCTCTCCCCCAGCACCCTGTCACTGACTGTATCCCCAGTGACGTTAATCCAGGTCCCCCACACCATCCCTCACTGTCTCTTCTCCCCCAGCACACTGTCACTGACTGTATCCCCACTGACGTTAATCCAGCTCCCCCACACCATCCCTCAGTGACCCCTCTCCCCCAGCACTGTCACTTACTGTATCCCCACTGACGTTAATCCAGCTCCCCCACACCATCCCTCTGTGACCCCTCTCCCCCAGCACACTGTCACTGACTTTATCCCCACTGACGTTAATCCAGCTCCCCCACACTGTTCCTCACTGTCTCCTCACCCCCAGCACACTGTCACTGACTGTATCCCCACTGACGTTAATCCAGCTCCCCCACACCGTCCCTCAGTGACCCCTCTCCCCCAGCACCGTCACTGACTGTATCCCCACTGACGTTAATCCAGCTCCCCAACACCATCCCTCAGTGACCCCTCTCCCCTAGCGCCGTCACTGACTGTATCCCCAGTGACGTTAATCCAGCTCCCCCACACCATCCCTCAGTGACCCCTCTCCCCCCAGCGCACTGTCACTGACTGTATACCCACTGACGTTAATCCAGCTCCCCCACACCATCCCTCAGTGACCCCTCTCCCCCAGCGCCGTCACTGACTGTATCCCCACTGACGTTAATCCAGCTCCCCCACACCATCCCTCAGTGACCCCTCTCCCCCCAGCACCCTGTCACTGACTGTATCCCCACTGACGTTAATCCAGTTCCCCCACACCGTCCCTCAGTGACCCCTCTCCCCCAGCACCCTGTCACTGACTGTATCCCCACTGATGTTAATCCAGCTCCCCCACACCATCCCTCAGTGACCCCTCTCCCCCATCACCCTCTCACTGATTGTATCCCCACTAACATTAATCCAGCTCCCCCACACCATCCCTCAGTGAGCCCTCTCCCCCAGCACCCTGTCACTGACTGTATCCCCACTGATGTTAATCCAGCTCCCCCACACCATCCCTCAGTGACCCCTCTGCCCCAGCACACTGTCACTGACTGTATCCCCACTGACGTTAATACAGCTCCCCCACACCATCCCTCAGTGACCCCTCTCCCCCCAGCACCCTGTCACTGACTGTATCCCCACTGACGTTAATCCAGTTCCCCCACACCGTCCCTCAGTGATCCCTCTCCCCCAGCACCCTGTCACTGACTGTATCCCCACTGATGTTAATCCAGCTCCCCCACACCATCCCTCTGTGACCCCTCTCCCCCATCACCCTCTCACTGACTGTATCCCCACTAACGTTAATCCAGCTCCCCCACACCATCCCTCAGTGAGCCCTCTCCCCCAGCACCCTGTCACTGACTGTATCCCCACTGACGTTAATCCAGCTCCCCCACACCATCCCTCAGTGACCCCTCTGCCCCAGCACACTGTCACTGACTGTATCCCCAGTGACGTTAATCCAGCTCCCCCACACCATCCCTCAGTGACCCCTCTCCCCCATCACCCTGTCACTGACTGTATCCCCACTGACGTTAATCCAGCTCCCTCACACCGTCCCTCAGTGTCCCCTCTCCCCCAGCACCCTGTCACTGACTGTATCCCCACTGACGTTAATCCAGCTCCCCCACACCATCCCTCAGTGACCCCTCTCCCCCCAGCACCCTGTCACTGACTGTATCCCCACTGACGTTAATCCAGTTCCCCCACACCGTCCCTCAGTGACCCCTCTCCCCCAGCACCCTGTCACTGACTGTATCCCCACTGATGTTAATCCAGCTCCCCCACACCATCCCTCAGTGACCCCTCTCCCCCATCACCCTCTCACTGACTGTATCCCCACTAACGTTAACCCAGCTCCCCCACACCATCCCTCAGTGAGCCCTCTCCCCCAGCACCCTGTCACTGACTGTATCCCCACTGACGTTAATCCAGCTCCCCCACACCATCCCTCAGTGACCTCTCTGCCCCAGCACACTGTCACTAACTGTATCCCCACTGACGTTAATCCAGCTCCCCCACACCATCCCTCAGTGACCCCTCTTCCCCCAGCACCCTGTCACTGACTGTATCCCCACTGACGTTAATCCAGTTCCCCCACACCGTCCCTCAGTGACCCCTCTCCCCCAGCACCCTGTCACTGACTGTATCCCCACTGATGTTAATCCAGCTCCCCCACACCATCCCTCAGTGACCCCTCTCCCCCATCACCCTCTCACTGACTGTATCCCCACTAACGTTAATCCAGCTCCCCCACACCATCCCTCAGTGAGCCCTCTCCCCCAGCACCCTGTCACTGACTGTATCCCCACTGACGTTAATCCAGCTCCCCCACACCATCCCTCAGTGACCCCTCTGCCCCAGCACACTGTTACTGACTGTATCCCCACTGACGTTAATCCAGCTCCCCCACACCATCCCTCAGTGACCCCTCTCCCCCATCACCCTGTCACGGACTGTATCCCCACTGACGTTAATCCAGCTCCCTCACACCGTCCCTCAGTGTCCCCTCTCCCCCAGCACCCTGTCACTAACTGTATCCCCACTGACGTTAATCCAGCTCCCCCACACTATCCCTCAGTGACCCCTCTCCCCCAGCACCTTCACTGATTGTATCCGCACTGACATTAATCCAGCTCCCCCACACCATCCCTCAGTGACCCCTCTCCCCCAGCACACTGTCACTGACTTTATCCCCACTGACGTTAATCCAGCTCCCCCACACTGTTCCTCACTGTCTCCTCTCCCCCAGCACACTGTCACTGACTGTATCCCCACTGACGTTAATCCAGCTCCCCCACACCATCCCTCAGTGACCCCTCTCCCCCCAGCACCCTGTCACTGACTGTATCTCCACTGACGTTAATCCAGTTCCCCCACACCGTCCCTCAGTGACCCCTCTCCCCCAGCACCCTTTCACTGACTGTATCCCCACTGATGTTAATCCAGCTCCCCCACACCATCCCTCTGTGACCCCTCTCCCCCATCACCCTCTCACTGACTGTATCCCCACTAACGTTAATCCAGCTCCCCCACACCATCCCTCAGTGAGCCCTCTCCCCCAGCACCCTGTCACTGACTGTATCCCCACTGACGTTAATCCAGCTCCCCCACACCATCCCTCAGTGACCCCTCTGCCCCAGCACACTGTCACTGACTGTATCCCCAGTGACGTTAATCCAGCTCCCCCACACCATCCCTCAGTGACCCCTCTCCCCCATCACCCTGTCACTGACTGTATCCCCACTGACGTTAATCCAGCTCCCTCACACCGTCCCTCAGTGTCCCCTCTCCCCCAGCACCCTGTCACTGACTGTATCCCCACTGACGTTAATCCAGCTCCCCCACACCATCCCTCAGTGACCCCTCTCCCCCCAGCACCCTGTCACTGACTGTATCCCCACTGACGTTAATCCAGTTCCCCCACACCGTCCCTCAGTGACCCCTCTCCCCCAGCACCCTGTCACTGACTGTATCCCCACTGATGTTAATCCAGCTCCCCCACACCATCCCTCAGTGACCCCTCTCCCCCATCACCCTCTCACTGACTGTATCCCCACTAACGTTAACCCAGCTCCCCCACACCATCCCTCAGTGAGCCCTCTCCCCCAGCACCCTGTCACTGACTGTATCCCCACTGACGTTAATCCAGCTCCCCCACACCATCCCTCAGTGACCCCTCTGCCCCAGCACACTGTCACTGACTGTATCCCCACTGACGTTAATCCAGCTCCCCCACACCATCCCTCAGTGACCCCTCTTCCCCCAGCACCCTGTCACTGACTGTATCCCCACTGACGTTAATCCAGTTCCCCCACACCGTCCCTCAGTGACCCCTCTCCCCCAGCACCCTGTCACTGACTGTATCCCCACTGATGTTAATCCAGCTCCCCCACACCATCCCTCAGTGACCCCTCTCCCCAATCACCCTCTCACTGACTGTATCCCCACTAACGTTAATCCAGCTCCCCCACACCATCCCTCAGTGAGCCCTCTCCCCCAGCACCCTGTCACTGACTGTATCCCCACTGACGTTAATCCAGCTCCCCCACACCATCCCTCAGTGACCCCTCTGCCCCAGCACACTGTCACTGACTGTATCCCCACTGACGTTAATCCAGCTCCCCCACACCATCCCTCAGTGACCCCTCTCCCCCAGCACCCTGTCACTAACTGTATCCCCACTGACGTTAATCCAGCTCCCCCACACTATCCCTCAGTGACCCCTCTCCCCCAGCACCTTCACTGACTGTATCCGCACTGACATTAATCCAGCTCCCCCACACCATCCCTCAGTGACCCCTCTCCCCCAGCACACTGTCACTGACTTTATCCCCACTGACGTTAATCCAGCTCCCCCACACTGTTCCTCACTGTCTCCTCTCCCCCAGCACACTGTCACTGACTGTATCCCCACTGACGTTAATCCAGCTCCCCCACACCGTCCCTCAGTGACCCCTCTCCCCCAGCACCGTCACTGACTGTATCCCCACTGACGTTAATCCAGCTCCCCAACACCATCCCTCAGTGACCCCTCTCCCTAGCGCCGTCACTGACTGTATCCCCAGTGACGTTAATCCAGCTCCCCCACACCATCCCTCAGTGACCCCTCTCCCCCCAGCGCACTGTCACTGACTGTATCCCCACTGACGTTAATCCAGCTCCCCCACACCATCCCTCAGTGACCCCTCTCCCCCAGCGCCGTCACTGACTGTATCCCCACTGACGTTAATCCAGCTCCCCCACACCGTCCCTCAGTGACCCCTCTCCCCCCAGCACCCTGTCACTGACTGTATCCCCACTGACGTTAATCCAGTTCCCCCACACTGTCCCTCAGTGACCCCTCTCCCCCAGCACCCTGTCACTGACTGTATCCCCACTGATGTTAATCCAGCTCCCCCACACCATCCCTCAGTGACTCCTCTCCCCCATCACCCTCTCACTGACTGTATCCCCACTAACGTTAATCCAGCTCCCCCACACCATCCCTCAGTGAGCCCTCTCCCCCAGCACCCTGTCACTGACTGTATCCCCACTGACGTTAATCCAGCTCCCCCACACCATCCCTCAGTGACCCCTCTGCCCCAGCACACTGTCACTGACTGTATCCCCACTGACGTTAATCCAGCTCCCCCACACCATCCCTCAGTGACCCCTCTCCCCCCAGCACCCTGTCACTGACTGTATCCCCACTGACGTTAATCCAGTTCCCCCACACCGTCCCTCAGTGACCCCTCTCCCCCAGCACCCTGTCACTGACTGTATCCCCACTGATGTTAATCCAGCTCCCCCACACCATCCCTCAGTGACCCCTCTCCCCCATCACCCTCTCACTGACTGTATCCCGACTAACGTTAATCCAGCTCCCCCACACCATCCCTCAGTGAGCCCTCTCCCCCAGCACCCTGTCACTGACTGTATCCCCACTGACGTTAATCCAGCTCCCTCAGACCGTCCCTCAGTGTCCCCTCTGCCCCAGCACACTGTCACTGACTGTATCCCCACTGACGTTAATCCAGCTCCCCCACACCATCCCTCAGTGACCCCTCTCCCCCATCACCCTGTCACTGACTGTATCCCCACTGACGTTAATCCAGCTCCCTCAGACCGTCCCTCAGTGTCCCCTCTCCCCCAGCACCCTGTCACTGACTGTATCCCCACTGACGTTAATCCAGCTCCCCCACACCATCCCTCAGTGACCCCTCTCCCCCCAGCACCCTGTCACTGACTGTATCCCCACTGACGTTAATCCAGTTCCCCCACACCGTCCCTCAGTGACCCCTCTCCCCCAGCACCCTGTCACTGACTGTATCCCCACTGATGTTAATCCAGCTCCCCCACACCATCCCTCAGTGACCCCTCTCCCCCATCACCCTCTCACTGACTGTATCCCCACTAACGTTAATCCAGCTCCCCCACACCATCCCTCAGTGAGCCCTCTCCCCCAGCACCCTGTCACTGACTGTATCCCCACTGACGTTAATCCAGCTCCCCCACACCATCCCTCAGTGACCCCTCTGCCCCAGCACACTGTCACTGACTGTATCCCCACTGACGTTAATCCAGCTCCCCCACACCATCCCTCAGTGACCCCTCTCCCCCCAGCACCCTGTCACTGACTGTATCCCCACTGACGTTAATCCAGTTCCCCCACACCGTCCCTCAGTGACCCCTCTCCCCCAGCACCCTGTCACTGACTGTATCCCCACTGATGTTAATCCAGCTCCCCCACACCATCCCTCAGTGACCCCTCTCCCCCATCACCCTCTCACTGACTGTATCCCCACTAACGTTAATCCAGCTCCCCCACACCATCCCTCAGTGAGCCCTCTCCCCCAGCACCCTGTCACTGACTGTATCCCCACTGACGTTAATCCAGCTCCCCCACACCATCCCTCAGTGACCCCTCTGCCCCAGCACACTGTCACTGACTGTATCCCCACTGACGTTAATCCAGCTCCCCCACACCATCCCTCAGTGACCCCTCTCCCCCATCACCGTCACTGACTGTATCCCCACTGACGTTAATCCAGCTCCCTCACACCGTCCCTCAGTGTCCCCTCTCCCCCAGCACCCTGTCACTGACTGTATCCCCACTGACGTTAATTCAGCTCCCCCACACTATCCCTCAGTGACCCCTCTCCCCCAGCACCTTCACTGACTGTATCCGCACTGACATTAATCCAGCTCCCCCACACCATCCCTCAGTGACCCCTCTCCCCCTGCTCCCTGTGACTGACTGTACCCCACTGACGTTAATCCAGCTCCCCCACACCATCCCTCAGTGACCCCTCTCCCCCAACACACTGTCACTGACTGTATCCCCACTGACGTTAATCCAGCTCCCCCACACTGTTCCTCACTGTCTCCTCTCCCCCAGCACACTATCACTGACTGTATCCCCACTGACGTTAATCCAGCTCCCCCACACCATCCCTCAGTGACCCCTCTCCCCATCACCCTGTCACTGACTGTATCCCCACTGACGTTAATCCAGCTCCCTCACACCGTCCCTCAGTTACACCTCTCCCCCAGCATCCTGTCACTGACTGTATCCCCACTGACGTTAATCTAGCTCCCCCACACCATCGCTCAGTGATCCCTCTCCCCCCAGCACACTGTCACTGACTGTATCCCCACTGACGTTAATCTAGCTCCCCCACACCATCCCTCAGTGACCCCTCTCCCCCAGCACACTGTCACTGACTGTATCCCCACTGACGTTAACCCAGCTCCCCCACACCATCCCTCAGTGACCCCTCTCCCCCAGCACACTGTCACTGACTGTATCCCCACTGACGTTAATCCAGCTCCCCCACACCATCCCTCAGTGACCCCTCTCCCCCAGCACCGTCACTGACTGTATCCCCACTGACGTTAATCCAGCTCCCCCACACCAGCCCTCAGTGACCCCTCTCCCCCCAGCACCCTGTCACTGACTGTATCCCCACTGACGTTAATCCAGTTCCCCCACACCATCCCTCAGTGACCCCTCTCCCCCATCACCCTGTCACTGACTGTATCCCCACTGACGTTAATCCAGCTGCCTCACACCGTCCCTCAGTGACCCCTCTCCCCCAGCACCCTGTCACTGACTGTATCCCCACTGACGTTAATCCAGCTCCCCCACACCATCCCTCAGTGATCCGTCTCCCCCAGCACCGTCACTGACTGTATCCCCACTGACGTTAATCCAGCTCCCCCACACCATCCCTCAGTGACCCCTGTCCCCCCAGCACACTGTCACTGACTGTAACCCCACTGACGTTAATCCAGCTCCCCCACACTGTTCCTCACTGTCTCCTCTCCCCCAGCACACTGTCACTGACTGTATCCCCACTGACGTTAATCCAGCTCCCTCACACCATCCCTCTGTGACCCCTCTCCCCCAGCACACTGTCACTGACTGTATCCCCACTGACGTTAATCCAGCTCTCACACACCATCCCTCAGTGAACCCTCTCCCCCAGCACCCTGTCACTGACTGTATCCCCACTGACGTTAATCCAGCTCCCTCACACCGTCCCTCAGTGACCCCTCTCCCCCATCACCCTCTCACTGACTGTATCCCCACTAACGTTAATCCAGCTCCCCCACACCATCCCTCAGTGAGCCCTCTCCCCCAGCACCCTGTCACTGACTGTATCCCCACTGACGTTAATCCAGCTCCCCCACACCATCCCTCAGTGACCCCTCTGCCCCAGCACACTGTCACTGACTGTATCCCCACTGACGTTAATCCAGCTCCCCCACACCATCCCGCAGTGACCCCTCTCCCCCCAGCACCCTGTCACTGACTGTATCCCCACTGACGTTAATCCAGTTCCCCCACACCGTCCCTCAGTGACCCCTCTCCCCCAGCACCCTGTCACTGACTGTATCCCCACTGATGTTAATCCAGCTCCCCCACACCATCCCTCAGTGACCCCTCTCCCCCATCACCCTCTCACTGACTGTATCCCGACTAACGTTAATCCAGCTCCCCCACACCATCCCTCAGTGAGCCCTCTCCCCCAGCACCCTGTCACTGACTGTATCCCCACTGACGTTAATCCAGCTCCCCCACACCATCCCTCAGTGACCCCTCTGCCCCAGCACACTGTCACTGACTGTATCCCCACTGACGTTAATCCAGCTCCCCCACACCATCCCTCAGTGACCCCTCTCCCCCATCACCCTGTCACTGACTGTATCCCCACTGACGTTAATCCAGCTCCCTCAGACCGTCCCTCAGTGTCCCCTCTCCCCCAGCACCCTGTCACTGACTGTATCCCCACTGACGTTAATCCAGCTCCCCCACACCATCCCTCAGTGACCCCTCTCCCCCCAGCACCCTGTCACTGACTGTATCCCCACTGACGTTAATCCAGTTCCCCCACACCGTCCCTCAGTGACCCCTCTCCCCCAGCACCCTGTCACTGACTGTATCCCCACTGATGTTAATCCAGCTCCCCCACACCATCCCTCAGTGACCCCTCTCCCCCATCACCCTCTCACTGACTGTATCCCCACTAACGTTAATCCAGCTCCCCCACACCATCCCTCAGTGAGCCCTCTCCCCCAGCACCCTGTCACTGACTGTATCCCCACTGACGTTAATCCAGCTCCCCCACACCATCCCTCAGTGACCCCTCTGCCCCAGCACACTGTCACTGACTGTATCCCCACTGACGTTAATCCAGCTCCCCCACACCATCCCTCAGTGACCCCTCTCCCCCCAGCACCCTGTCACTGACTGTATCCCCACTGACGTTAATCCAGTTCCCCCACACCGTCCCTCAGTGACCCCTCTCCCCCAGCACCCTGTCACTGACTGTATCCCCACTGATGTTAATCCAGCTCCCCCACACCATCCCTCAGTGACCCCTCTCCCCCATCACCCTCTCACTGACTGTATCCCCACTAACGTTAATCCAGCTCCCCCACACCATCCCTCAGTGAGCCCTCTCCCCCAGCACCCTGTCACTGACTGTATCCCCACTGACGTTAATCCAGCTCCCCCACACCATCCCTCAGTGACCCCTCTGCCCCAGCACACTGTCACTGACTGTATCCCCACTGACGTTAATCCAGCTCCCCCACACCATCCCTCAGTGACCCCTCTCCCCCATCACCCTGTCACTGACTGTATCCCCACTGACGTTAATCCAGCTCCCTCACACCGTCCCTCAGTGTCCCCTCTCCCCCAGCACCCTGTCACTGACTGTATCCCCACTGACGTTAATTCAGCTCCCCCACACTATCCCTCAGTGACCCCTCTCCCCCAGCACCTTCACTGACTGTATCCGCACTGACATTAATCCAGCTCCCCCACACCATCCCTCAGTGACCCCTCTCCCCCTGCACCCTGTGACTGACTGTACCCCACTGACGTTAATCCAGCTCCCCCACACCATCCCTCAGTGACCCCTCTCCCCCAGCACACTGTCACTGACTGTATCCCCACTGACGTTAATCCAGCTCCCCCACACTGTTCCTCACTGTCTCCTCTCCCCCAGCACACTATCACTGACTGTATCCCCACTGACGTTAATCCAGCTCCCCCACACCATCCCTCAGTGACCCCTCTCCCCATCACCCTGTCACTGACTGTATCCCCACTGACGTTAATCCAGCTCCCTCACACCGTCCCTCAGTTACACCTCTCCCCCAGCATCCTGTCACTGACTGTATCCCCACTGACGTTAATCTAGCTCCCCCACACCATCGCTCAGTGATCCCTCTCCCCCCAGCACACTGTCACTGACTGTATCCCCACTGACGTTAATCCAGCTCCCCCACACCATCCCTCAGTGACCCCTCTCCCCCAGCACACTGTCACTGACTGTATCCCCACTGACGTTAACCCAGCTCCCCCACACCATCCCTCAGTGACCCCTCTCCCCCAGCACACTGTCACTGACTGTATCCCCACTGACGTTAATCCAGCTCCCCCACACCATCCCTCAGTGACCCCTCTCCCCCAGCACCGTCACTGACTGTATCCCCACTGACGTTAATCCAGCTCCCCCACACCAGCCCTCAGTGACCCCTCTCCCCCCAGCACCCTGTCACTGACTGTATCCCCACTGACGTTAATCCAGTTCCCCCACACCGTCCCTCAGTGACCCCTCTCCCCCATCACCCTCTCACTGACTGTATCCCCACTAACGTTAATCCAGCTCCCCCACACCATCCCTCAGTGAGCCCTCTCCCCCAGCACCCTGTCACTGACTGTATCCCCACTGACGTTAATCCAGCTCCCCCACACCATCCCTCAGTGACCCCTCTGCCCCAGCACACTGTCACTGACTGTATGCCCACTGACGTTAATCCAGCTCCCCCACACCATCCCTCAGTGACCCCTCTCCCCCCAGCACCCTGTCACTGACTGTATCCCCACTGACGTTAATCCAGTTCCCCCACACCGTCCCTCAGTGACCCCTCTCCCCCAGCACCCTGTCACTGACTGTATCCCCACTGATGTTAATCCAGTTCCCCCACACCATCCCTCAGTGACCCCTCTCCCCCATCACCCTCTCACTGACTGTATCCCCACTAACGTTAATCCAGCTCCCCCACACCATCCCTCAGTGAGCCCTCTCCCCCAGCACCCTGTCACTGACTGTATCCCCACTGACGTTAATCCAGCTCCCCCATACCATCCCTCAGTGACCCCTCTGCCCCAGCACACTGTCACTGACTGTATCCCCACTGACGTTAATCCAGCTCCCCCACACCATCCCTCAGTGACCCCTCTCCCCCCAGCACCCTGTCACTGACTGTATCCCCACTGACGTTAATCCAGTTCCCCCACACCGTCCCTCAGTGACCCCTCTCCCCCAGCACCCTGTCACTGACTGTATCCCCACTGATGTTAATCCAGCTCCCCCACACCATCCCTCAGTGACCCCTCTCCCCCATCACCCTCTCACTGACTGTATCCCCACTAACGTTAATCCAGCTCCCCCACACCATCCCTCAGTGAGCCCTCTCCCCCAGCACCCTGTCACTGACTGTATCCCCACTGACGTTAATCCAGCTCCCCCACACCATCCCTCAGTGACCCCTCTGCCCCAGCACACTGTCACTGACTGTATCCCCACTGACGTTAATCCAGCTCCCCCACACCATCCCTCAGTGACCCCTCTCCCCCCAGCACCCTGTCACTGACTGTATCCCCACTGACGTTAATCCAGCTCCCCCACACTATCCCTCAGTGACCCCTCTTCAGCGAGGAACAGTGTGGGGGAGCTGGATTAACGTCCGTGGGGATACAGTCAGTGACAGTGTGCTGGGGGAGAGGGGTCACTGAGGGATGGTGTGGGGGAGCTGGATTAACGTCAGGGGGGTACAGTCAGTCACAGGGTGCTGGGGGAGAAGGGTCACTGAGGGATGGTGTGGGGGAGCTGGATTAATGTCAGTAGGGATACAGTGACCCTTCTCCCCCAGCACACTGTCACTGACTGTATCCCCACTGACGTTAATCCAGCTCCCCCACACCATCCCTCAGTGACCCCTCTCCCCCATCACCCTGTCACTGACTGTATCCCCACTGACGTTAATCCAGCTGCCTCACACCGTCCCTCAGTGACCCCTCTCCCCCAGCACCCTGTCACTGACTGTATCCCCACTGACGTTAATCCAGCTCCCCCACACCATCCCTCAGTGATCCGTCTCCCCCAGCACCGTCACTGACTGTATCCCCACTGACGTTAATCCAGCTCCCCCACACCATCCCTCAGTGACCCCTGTCCCCCCAGCACACTGTCACTGACTGTAACCCCACTGACGTTAATCCAGCTCCCCCACACTGTTCCTCACTGTCTCCTCTCCCCCAGCACACTGTCACTGACTGTATCCCCACTGACGTTAATCCAGCTCCCTCACACCATCCCTCTGTGACCCCTCTCCCCCAGCACACTGTCACTGACTGTATCCCCACTGACGTTAATCCAGCTCTCACACACCATCCCTCAGTGAACCCTCTCCCCCAGCACCCTGTCACTGACTGTATCCCCACTGACGTTAATCCAGCTCCCTCACACCGTCCCTCAGTGACCCCTCTCCCCCAGCACCCTGTCACTGGCTGTATCCCCACTGACGTTAATCCAGCTCCCCCACACCATCCCTCAGTGACCCCTCTCCCCCAGCACCGTCACTGACTGTATCCCCACTGACGTTAATCCAGCTCCCCCACACCATCGCTCAGTGACCCCTCTCCCCCCAGCAAACTGTAACTGATTGTATCCCCACTGACGTTAATCCAGCTCCCCCACACCATCCGTCAGTGACCCCTCTTCCCCAGCACACTGTCACTGACTGTATCCCCACTGACGTTAATCCAGCTCCCCCACACCATCCCTCAGTGACCCCTCTCCCCCAGCACACTGTCATTGACTGTATCCCCACGGACGTTAATCCAGCTCCCCCACACCATCCCTCAGTGACCCCTCTCCCCCAGCACCGTCACTGACTGTATCCCCACTGACGTTAATACAGCTCCCCCACACCATCCCTCAGTGACCCCTCTCCCCCAGCACACTGTCACTGACTGTATCCCCACTGACGTTAATCTAGCTCCCCCACACTGTTCCTCACTGTCTCCTCTCCCCCAGCACACTGTCACTGACTGTATCACCACTGACGTTAATCCAGCTCCCCCACACCATCCCTCAGTGACCCCTCTCCCCGTCACCCTGTCACTGACTGTTCCCCACTGACGTTAATCCAGCTCCCCCACACCATCCCTCAGTGACCCCTCTCCCCCCAGCACACTGTCACTGACTGTATCCCCACTGACGTTAATCCAGCTCCCCCACACCATCCCTCACTGTCTCTTCTCCCCCAGCACACTGTCACTGACTGTATCCCCACTGACGTTAATCTAGCTCCCCCACACCATCCCTCAGTGACCCCTCTCCCCCAGCACTGTCACTGACTGTATCCCCACTGACGTTAATCCAGCTCCCCCACACCATCCCTCTGTGACCCCTCTCCCCCAGCACACTGTCACTGACTTTATCCCCACTGACGTTAATCCAGCTCCCCCACACTGTTCCTCACTGTCTCCTCTCCCCCAGCACACTGTCACTGACTGTATCCCCAGTGACGTTAATCCAGCTCCCCCACACCGTCCCTCAGTGACCCCTCTCCCCCAGCAGACTGTCATTGACTGTATCCCCACTGACGTTAATCCAGCTCCCCCACACCATCCCTCAGTGACCCCTCTCCCCCGTCACCCTGTCACTGACTGTATCTCCACTGACGTTAATCCAGCTCCCTCACACCGTCCCTCAGTGACCCCTCTCCCCCAGCACCCTGTCACTGACTGTATCCCCACTGACGTTAATCCAGCTCCCCCACACCATCCCTCACTGTCTCTTCTCCCCCAGCACACTGTCACTGACTGTATCCCCACTGACGTTAATCCAGCTCCCCCACACCATCCCTCAGTGACCCCTCTCCCCCAGCACTGTCACTGACTGTATCCCCACTGACGTTAATCCAGCTCCCCCACACCATCCCTCTGTGACCCCTCTCCCCCAGCACACTGTCACTGACTTTATCCCCACTGACGTTAATCCAGCTCCCCCACACCATCCCTCAGTGACCCCTCTCCCCCAGCACACTGTCACTGACTGTATCCCCACTGACGTTAATCCAGCTCCCCCACACTGTTCCTCACTGTCTCCTCTCCCCCAGCACACTGTCACTGACTGTATCCCCACTGACGTTAATCCAGCTCCCCCACACCGTCCCTCAGTGATCCCTCTCCCCCAGCACCGTCACTGACTGTATCCCCACTGACGTTAATCCAGCTCCCCAACACCATCCCTCAGTGACCCCTCTCCCCTAGCGCCGTCACTGACTGTATCCCCACTGACGTTAATCCAGCTCCCCCACACCATCCCTCAGTGACCCCTCTCCCCGGCACCGTCACTGACTGTATCCCCACTGCCGTTAATCCAGCTCCCCCACACCATCCCTCAGTGACCCCTCTCCCCCAGCGCCGTCACTGACTGTATCCCCACTGACGTTAATCCAGCTCCCCCACACCATCCCTTAGTGACCCCTCTCCCCCAGCACACTGTCACTGACTGTATCCCCACTGACGTTAATCCAGCTCCCCCACACCATCCCTCAGTGACCCCTCTCCCCCAGCACACTGTCACTGACTGTATCCCCACTGACGTTAATCCAGCTCCCCCACACCATCTCTCAGTGACCCCTCTCCCCCATCACCCTGTCACTGACTTTATCGCCCCTGACGTTAATCCAGCTCCCCCACACCATCCTTCAGTGACCCCTCTCCCCCAACACACTGTCACTGACTGTATCCGCACTGACGTTAATCCAGCTCCCCCATACCGTCCCTCAGTGACCCCTCTCCCCCTGCACCCTGTCACTGACTGTATCTCCACTGACGTTAATCCAGCTCCCCCAGACCATCCCTCAGTGACCCCTCTCCCCCAGCACCGTCACTGACTGTATCCCCACTGACGTTCATCCAGCTCCCCCACACCATCCCTCAGTGACCCCTCTCCCGCAGCACACTGTCACTGACTGTATCCCCACTGACGTTAATCCAGCTCCCCCACACCGTCCCTCAGTGACCCGTCTCCCCCAGCACCGTCACTGACTGTATCCCCACTGACGTTAATCCAGCTCCCCCACACCAGCCCTCAGTGACCCCTCTCCCCCCAGCACCGTCACTGACTGTATCCCCACTGACGTTAATCCAGCTCCCCCACACCATCCCTCAGTGACCCCTCTCCCCCAGCACACTGTCACTTACTGTATCCCCACTGACGTTAATCCAGCTCCCCCACACTGTTCCTCACTGTCTCCTCTCCCCCAGCACCGTCACTGACTGTATCCCCACTGACGTTAATCCAGCTCCCCCACACCATCCCTCAGTGACCCCTCTCCCCCAGCACCGTCACTGACTGTATCCCCACTGACGTTAATCGAGCTCCCCCACACCATCCCTCAGTGACCCCTCTCCCCACCGTCACTATTATTGACCGTCTTTCTCTCCGTTAGATCGGTGCTGCATCGCGACTGCCGGGGATGACTCCTGCAGCTATCGTTAATCTGCTTCGCTTTGTCAGATTGGCTTCAAACGCCGCACCCAGAAAAGATGCTTGTTCCTTTTGACGTCCCATATAAGAGCTTATCATTGATGTACCACTAAATAAAAACCAGTATTACTTCCTCTGTGCTCTTAGTCTGCTTGGGATCAGATGAGCTGTTTTGCAGAGCGGGGCTTCTGAGTGGTAAACTGGACTTGATCATCATCTTCACTCTGTTCTGTGTCTCCATAAGAGAGAGAGAAACCTATAGAGTGTGTGTGTGTGTGTGTGTGTGTGTGTGTGTGTGTGTGTGTGTGTGTGTGTGTGTGTGTGTGTGTGTGTGTGTGTGTGTGAGTGTGATACATGCTCTCCATGTCCCAGTGGTTTTTCCGTGAACTGTTCGCTCCCACGTGTTTATGTCCTTGTGTTGTATGTAGGCGGAGGAGTGATTGGCTCCCAGTGTGTGAGGGACTGAGACGAGTGTGCGGATAAAGGTGAGGTGATGGGGAGGGATGGCCGGGGGAGATGAGAAGGAAGTGGAGTACGTCAGGCAGGGTGTTAGTGAGAGGAGGGGGGGTGAGTATGAACCGGGTTCAAAGAGGGAGTCTGAGGGCAGGAGGGTGTGAGGGAAGGGACGGTGAGAGATGTGAGGGATTAAGTCAGTGGGAGGACGGAGGGGGAGCGGGGTCGGGGTGGGGGCTGGGAGCGCGGATTGGCGTTCCGGTTGCCGAGGCGACGGAGCGGGTCGCATCTTTCGATTCGGATTCGGTGTTCCGGTGGGAGAGGCGGACACACCGATCGACCCTCTGGACGCAAAAAATGGACACCAGACGCCGACTGTCCGAACATTTCCGGTCCCAGTACCGGGAGGAACTGTTACAGTAAATGACCCCGACACCACCCTCTCCTCATCTCTCAAACCCCCCGTCTCGCTCCACAGCCCTCCTCTCTGCCCCTCTCCCTTCACTCGGCCCTATCTGTCTCCCATCCGTCTCCCTCAACTCTCCCGCCTCCCTGTCTCTCATAGCCTGCTTCCCCCCTCGCCCTCCCGTTTCCCTCCTCCCTCCGGTCTCTCTCCACCCCCTTTTCATCTCTCCCCGTCTCTCAGCCCCGGTGCCTCTCCCAACCTTTCCTGTCTCTGTCTTTGCACCCATCACTCCCACCCACCTCGTCTCAATGCCTTTCTCCCCACCTTCCCGTCTCTCATCCGTCTGCCTTTTCCCCCCTTCCCTCCGTCCGTCTCTCTGCCCCTCGCCTTCACTCCACCCTTCTCCGCCTCTCTCCTCCTCCACCCTTTCTCTTCCTCCCATCAATATCCCCTTCCCGTCTGCCTCCTCCACTTGTCTCCGACTCTTTCCCTCCTCATCTCTTTCTCTTTCCCTCGGTATCATACCTCCCGTCTCTCTCCTCCTCCCCTTCTCACTTACCCCTCCCCGTCCCTCCACCCCTCTCCTCCCCTTCTTACTTACCCCTCCCCGTCCCTCCACCCCTCTCCTCCCCTTCACACTCACCCCTCCCCGTCCCTCCACCCCTCTCCTCCCCTTCTCACTTACCCCTCCCCGTCTCTCCTCCCCTTCTCACTCACCCCCCCGTCCCTCTACTCCTCTCCTCCCCTTCTCATTTACCCCTCCCCGTCCCTCCACCCCTCTCCTCCCCTTCTCACTTACCCCTCCCCGTCCGTCCACCCCTCTCCTCCCCTCACTTACCCCTCCCCGTCCCTCCTCCCCTCTCCTCATCTCAGTGGACACCGGCTGGCCTTCTCCCCCTCTCCATCACCGCACATCCTCGCATCACTTTACGCACCGGATTTCCCTCCTCCCCACCTCTTTCTCCCTCCAGTTCTCCCTAGTTACCCCCTCCACCGTCACTATTCCACCCTACCTTCTCCGTCTCAGTGACACCTCCCTCCCCTACACCCCTCATACTCTGCATCCCTTCCCATGTCTACAGCCCCTGTCTCCGTAATCCCTTCTCTCCCCTTCACCACTCACCGTCACCGTGACCCCCTCGTCCCTGATATCGTTCTCTTTCCGAACCCCTCGCACCCTACACCAGTCCAGGTCTCCGTGAACCGCCCTCTTCGGTTCTGTGGCCGCTCCCTCCCTTTCAATCAACCATCGATCCCCCCGGAGTGTCTGACACACTAAGTGAGGAATGTGTTGACCTAGGGACTTTCCACACGATGACTCTCTGTCCCTTTCCACTCAACTGCTCGCCAAGAGGAGGCTCGGGATGGATATAAACCAAGCCCTCGACTCCCAGAGACAGGTAAGAGACAGAGTCTTCCTCCACACCGTCCCATCACACACTCCCGGGTTCAGACACAGAGTGAAGGTCCCTCCACACCGTCCCATCGCACACTCCCGGGGTCAGACACAGAGTGAAGCTCCCTCCATACCGTCCCATCACACACTCCCGGGGTCAGAGACAGAGTGAATCTCCCTCCACACCGTCCCATCACACACTCCCAGGGTCAGGCACAGAGTGAATCTCCCTCCACACCGTCCCATCACACACTCCCGGGGTCAGACACAGAGTGAATCTCCCTCCACACCGTCCCATCACAACTCCCAGGGTCCGACACAGAGTGAATCTCCCTCCACACCGTCCCATCACAACTCCCAGGGTCCGACACAGAATGAAATATTGACTATCTGCGTGATTGCCCCGCCAGGAATTCAACGTTAAGATGGAAAGAATGCGTCTGTGGAAGCAGAACTTTACCAAGCGTTGTGACCAGATGAAGGAGCAGATTCTCAAATTCGACAACTTCGTTCAGGTAGTGGATGGGTTACGGGGCTCGAGCAATGCAGAGGGAGAGAGGGAGAGAGGGAAGAGGAGGTTGAGGGAGGAGAAGGGAGATAGGCGAGAGTGAGTATGGAGATGTGGTGAGGAAGAGAGAGATGGAGGATGAAAAGGGAAAGGGCAGCTGTGGGATGGGGAGAATGGAGAGGGGATGGGTGCGGGGAGAGAGGGGGAGAGGGGAAAAGGGAGAGGGGAAATGGTCGGGCGGAGGGAGGGAGAAAGCGAAAGAGGGAGTGACCGATAAGGTGGGATGAACTCTGTGATAACAGAGAGGAGGTAAAATACTGATCCCGACTCATCTCCCCCTCCGACCCTTCCTGTTATCACAATAAACCGTCCCACAACTCCTTTACTCTCCCCCTCTGCCCTGCTTCATTTCGACCTCTCTTCTAATCACCCCTGACCCTGCCCTGTGACACTTCTCTCGGACCCACCAATCCCTTCGTCTGGACCCTGACCCTTCTCTTTGACCAATTGACCACCCCCCCCGATCCCCGAAACCGCTCTTTGACTTCTGACCACTCTCTGTGATCCACTCTGAACTCCGACCTGTCTGACCTCTGACCTTCCTATCTTTAACCCCTGACGTTTTCCTCTTATCCTGACTCCTCCCTCCGACCACCGATTCCTCTCCTTGACTATTTGAACTCTCTGGACCCATGACCCCTTCTCTAAACCCCTGACCCCCCCCCGACCTCTTTCCTTCTGACTTTTGGTCCCCTCCTCTGAATCCCGACCTGCCCTCAATCCGATTCCTGATCCCGCTCCCTGAATATTTGAAACTTCTTGCTGACTCCTTGACCGCTGTCTCTCCGCTTCATCCCTTTCTGATGCTCCACCCCAGGAGAACGAGCGGAAGCGTGCTCGGGCCCTGTGGCGAGCGGAGACGGAGGGTCGCCTGCGAGTGCAGCGGCGGATCGAGACCGAGCAGCTGCGGGCCCGACTCAGGGAGCTGCATGCATACCGGGACATGCTCCGTCGCTCGCTCGCTGCCAATGCCCGCTTCCCCGAATTCGTTCAGCTCTTGTTGCGCCCCGGCAGCATGGTACGGCCCTTGACCTCCGACCCCTCTCTACCTAACCTCTCACTCTAGCTCCTCATACCTACCCTTTCACCAACCCCTCAGCTCTGACTACTCGTCCCCCCCAGCCTCTCAACCTCGACCTCTCACTCCCCGACCTCTCACCCCAGAACTGACCCGACTCCTCGCCTGCAACCCTGAACTCTCGTGCTGCCCCTGGCCGTAAGCGTCGCTGACCTCTCACCGCTGACATCTTATCCGTGACTTCTATCCTCTCGGCCTCTCATTCCTTGACCTCTAACGTTCGGCTCCTTACCGTCTGACCTCTCACCCCTAACTTTTATACCCTCAACCTCTCACCTTCTTATATTACCTTTAGTCTCTCACCACAATCTCCTTGTCCTTTCGCGTCGACCGTGCCCTCGGCTTCTCACTCGCTATCTCTATGAACTCGACCTCGCCTACCCTGACCTCTCACCCCTCAACCTCTCAGGTTCGACCACCTGAGTTCCTTCTTCCCTCAAACTTTCCCCCAGCCTCTTAATCCCTGACTTTTATCCCCTTGACCTCTCATCCTCTGACCTCCGTCCCCTCAACCTCCTTTCCCCTCCACTTTTCACTCTTGACATCTATTGCTTCAACCTCTCGCCCTCTGGCCTTTGTCTCCTTCAGGCTTTCACCCCTGACCTCAGCCCCTCTCGTCTATTCCCACAACCTCTCTCACCTGGTCTTTATCCCCTCACCCCAAGACCTCTATCCACTCGTCCACTCACCGACTGACCTTTTACCGCCGGATCTCTGGCCCTTCAATCTCCTTTCCCTAATCTCTTCCCCTCATCCCTGATCTCCATCTCCCCTCCTGCCAGTTCAGGGAGTTGTCCGAGGTGCCGGTCCGGTACAGGGCGCTGGTCTCCACCCGCGAGGCGCTGCTGCGGCTGGTGCAGGAAGGCCACGAGGAGCGTGAGCGCCGCAAGGGGAGGCTAAACCGCTACCTGGAGGAGACGAGCGACGAGCGACTGCAGCTCAGCAACCGGCTGGCCGACCTGCAGGCCCAACTTGAGGCGGCCCGGAGCCGCAGCCTCCGCTGGGTGAGTTCCCTCGCATCTTACTCTCACCTCGACTCCCGACCATTGACCTTCGCCCGGGGCCACAACCTCCGGTGGGTGATTATCGGAGACCGCATCCTGATACCTGACCTTGACCCCCGATCCGCCCGTGCCGATGCCTCATCCCCGATCCCTCACCCCGACGTGACCTCTCACTCCTGACAACTCATCTGCAACCCCTCACCACCAACTCCGAAACACCACCCTGATCCACAAATCCTGACCCCTCAACCTCTGACATCTCACCACAAACTCTTCACACCTGACCTCAGCCCCAGTCGTTGTCACCTTATCGCGACTCTCGACATCTGACCCCTAACGCTGCTGCTGAGCTCTGTACCCTCACCCTGATCCCCGACCTGTAGCGCTTCACGCTTGACCGCTGAGACCTCGCCCCCGCGCTGCCACTCTGAACCATCACCCCTGACGTCACCGCTGAGCTTGCATTGACGCGGCCTCCTGACCCCGGCACTCACCTCTAACCCTGACCTCCAACACTGACCCCCGATGACCTATTACTCTTACCGCACCCCGTAACCTTTCCCTGCTCCGTGACGCTCCGTGCCCTTCAATTTGCGCCGACCTCTTGACCTCTGCCTGACCCTGACTGCCCTCACCCCCAACCTCTCCATGAACCCTGACACTCTGTGACTTATCCCTGTGCTCGGACCGACCACGTGGTCTTTCTCTGACCAAGATCCCCAATGATCTCTCCCTGACTTCTTCCTGCGCCGTGACCATGCGTGACCTCTCCTACTGCCCCAGTCTCCTTGTGCCCCGCTCCGGCCTGTGACCTCTTGCTGAACCCGAACCACCGTGACCTCCCACTGACTTCTGACCCGAGCCTGTAGTGATATTTCGCTGAACCCTGACCCTAGGATGCGGCCTGGACACACATTCAGAACACCGCGGCGAGGCAGACGCTAGTACTGGGCACGGTGAAGATGGCGACGCTGAACCTGTACCAGCTGGTGGCCGGATCACTGGGGGAGGCTCCCTCACTCACCTCCACCGACACTCTCTTGCAACTCCAGAAAGTGGGTGCACGGCGAAGGAAGGGTGGGGTGCAGAGGAGGGAGAGAAGGGCGTGGGGAAAGACAGAGGAAGGAAGGACGGACGACAGAGGAAGATGATAGAGATGAGTGAAGTCGAGGGAGAGAAGAGGGGTATGGAGAGGAGAGGAAATGGAAGAGCAGAGGGGAAGGAGAGAGTGAGGAAAGGGAAGGAGAGGTGGAGGCGAGGGAAGATAAAAGCAGGGGATGAGGAGTGCAGATGAGTGGGAGGAGGGATTGGTGAGGAGGAGGCTCCCTGCGGGATGCTCACTCATTCTCACTCCCCACCGACAAACTCCGGCTGCTGCAGAAGTCATCGTGGTGGGGAGGTAGGGTGGAGGAGCAATAGAAGAGATGTGGGAGCAGAGGGAAAGGAGAGAAGGATAGACAGGATAGGAGGGGAGAGAAGTAATGGAAGAGAGGGGGAGTGATGGAAGACGGGAAGGGGTAGAGAATGGAGGAAGGAGTGAGGAGGGGAGGGGAAAACGGGGAAAGAGAGGTGCAAGAGAAGGCTGTCTGCCTGCCAGAAGCTCATTTACTGCCCCCCACCCCCCCGACAATCTCTGGTCTGGAGAAGATGGGATATGCGTGGAAGGGAAGAGGAGGGAGGTGGGGAGGCAAAGGGGGGAGGGAAATGGTTGGAGGCGGGCGCGTGTAGAGGGAGAAGGAAGATAGGGGTAGCAGAGGAGAAGGAAGGTGGAGTAGGTGGGAACGACTGTGGGGAGTGGGAATGGAAGAGAAGAACGGAGGGGAGAGGAGTAATGGGAGAGAGGAGATGGCCTCGCTAAGGGATACACCCCCACCAACGACACCCTCCAGCAGCTCCAGAAAGTGGCTGCATCAGCGGGGAAGTGGGGGGCGGGAGCGGGGGCGGTGGACGGAGTGATGAAAAAATGTCAGAAGAAAGGAAGCGAGGGGTAGAGAGGGGAAAGGTGTGGAGGGGGAAGGGGACAATGGGAGAGTAGATGGGGAGGGCCAAGATGAGTTGGAGGAGAGGCGGTGAGGGAGGAAAGAAGAAAGGAGTAGAAGGGGAGTAGGGAGGAGGGAGGATGTGGGAGAAAGAGGAGGAGGGGTGTTGGGTTAGGAAAGAGGTGGGAGAGGGAAATCGTGTCGTGTGACTTCACCTGATCATTCCTCCTCTCTCGCCCATCTCCTGGGTTCCAATCTCCCTCTCCTCTCTTCCCCTCGTCTCCTCTTTTCCACTCCCCTTCTTTCTCCCCCCATTCCTCTCTCCCACACTCTCCCCTCTCTCCCTCGCCCCTTTCTTTCCCGTCTGCTTTCCCCAGGTCGAGGAATTTATCCACCACCTAAAGTCAGTGTGGGAGGATCTGATGTCGGAGCCCCACCTCTCCTACCGAGCTCAGAATCGCCTGATGAAGTGAGCGCGGGGTTTCTTCTTTACCCCTGACCCCTACCTACCAGAGACATGCCTTCTCCCCTTCACCCTCCACAAGCCCACCCCTACCCATAATAACCTTTTAATGAAGTTTATTTCACAACCAGAATATGCTTCCGTTCAATTGGTAGGGAAGAAATGGGAAAAAAGTGAGGAGGGTGGAATTGAGGGAAGGATGTGTTGGGGCGAGTGTGAGGAGGGATCATGAAGGATTTGCACAAAACCTGGGAAGAGACGTGGTCATTGGGAGTGACTTTTGGGCTGAACCCACCCGCCCCCACTCCACCACGCCCCATAATCACTGCCCCACCCTCCGGCTGTCCCTTTCCCTACCCCAACCTCTCGCCCAATCTCTCCCTGCAGATCTCCGGGCTGTTTCGGCTGGATATCTCAGCATCGGAGTATATTTAATCCCTGAGACTACTTAACCCTTAAAGTACCATACAATCAATTTAACCCCTGCTGTCTGCAGAGTCCACTTAAGCACATTGATCTAGAATGTATTTAAACCCTTCTGTCTGGAGAATCTTCTTAATTCTAGTTGTCTACAGAGTCTTACTTAATCCCTGATGTCTACAGAATCTACTTAACCCCATTGTATTCCAGAGTCTACTTAACCCCATTGTACTACAGAGTCTACTTTTTCCCTGCTTCCTCAGAGTCTACTTAACTCCACTGGAACACAGAGTCGACTTAAACCAATAGCAATACAGAGTCCAATTTAACCCCTGCTACCTGCAGAATCTACTCATGCCTTTTGTACTAAAAAGTCAATTTAACCCCGAGGCAGTCTACTTAACAGGATTATATTACAGACTCTAATGAATCTCCATAGTACAATAGTGCCTACCTAGCCTCCATCGTAGAAACAGCGTCTAATTGATCCCTGGTGTATTAGAGTCTATTTAAGGGCTCTGCCTGCGAAGGAGGCCGCCGTGACTACTTGCTGTGCGCGCAGCTGTCCGTAGTCTACTTACTGTAGCATCAGTCAACAGCATCTGCTCCACAGAAGACCCTAAACTGACGGAGCAGAGGGCCTTTTTCGCCATTGGTACAGCTGGGCTCCCCAGCCGGAAGACAGCGTGAGGAGGTGCTGACTGGGCCAGGGAAACGGGTCTGACTCGACAAAGGAGCTCCAACCCCGCAGATCAGAACTGATTCGAAGCAGCTATTCCCTTCGGAGAGAGGGGACCGTGATGGGAAACTTGGGGTTGGCTTCGAATCGGCTCACGGGGCAGCACAGACACCCCCACACTAGTTTTCAAATCCCCGAGTGTTAATCTATCGAACCAAGTCGGATGTGCTCTCGGGTGGTTAAGAGTTCAAAAGCATCAACGTTCCCGCACTATCAGGGCCACACCATTTTCTCCCAGCTCCCCTCGAGCAGCAGATACAGAAGCCTGACGTCCCATACCACCAAGTTCAGGAACAGCAACTTCTCTCCAACCATTCGGCTCTTGAAACGACTGGTATAACTCCAGTCACTTCCTCAGTCCAAAACACCGTGACAACCCTGCACTACAAGTGGCTTTATTTTTTGTTCTAGATGTGTTTTCTTGTAAAATAATGTTTAATTTATTGTTCTTTCTCGTGAATGTTGTGAATCTGATGCTATGTACTGTGACGCTGCAGCAAGAAAAATTTTCTTTGTGCTTGTGCAGACGTGACGGTGAACTCAGCACTGGCAATAATCCATTTATTCAATTATTCATTCAGTAATACAGGGCAAAGTAGGCCTTTCCATCTCTTCCCAGCAACCCCCGACAAACCATAAATAACACCAACTTAATCACGGGGGTGGGGGGACACAATTTACAGAGGCCAATTAGCCCACGTGGCACGTCTTTGGATTGTAGGAGGAAACCGGAGCACCCGGCGGAACCCCTCCCCCCCCCCCCGCCATTTCACGGGGAAGACGTACAGAGACTCCTGACAGAACTGCGACCGAATTGAACCAGGTCCCATCTCGGAAACCAACATCAGAAACTGCAGAATTCGCGCGTACCGGCCAGGTGGTACAGTAAGCATTGTGGGAAGGAACCAGGACTCCTCCTGCCCATCCCGTTCTCTCCGATTGAGATAGTTGCTCTATTGCCAAGCTGACCTGGGGAAAGTGATCATGATTGTCTCAGCGACGCAGTGGGTCCGAATCCGAAAGGCTTCTGCGGGAAGGGATTGAGAGAGTTGGAAAGTAAATGGCAATTCATGTGTTGGTCGGCGGAGTGGCCGGTTGGTTCAAGGGCTCTTCACACTCAACATTCTGACTTCTCTCTTTCACGATGTCCCTGTACTCGCGTTTAAAAAATCCAACCTAACGAAGAAAAATGAACAGCTGCATTAACTTCAGTGTGGTGCTGTGGGGGTGGGGGGTTAGTGAGAGAGATGGATTAACATCAGGGAGATGCAGTCAGCGTTACTGCGCTGTGGAGAAGGACGGGTGTGAGGGAACTGATTTATATAACCATACAGCAATTACAACACGGAAACAGGTCATCTCAGCTCTTCAAGTCTGTGCCGAACTCTCACCCTATCCTAGTCCCACCGACCTGCACTCAGCCCATAACCCTCCATTCCTTTCCTGTCCATATATCTATCCAATTTAACTTTAAACGACAACATCGAACCTGCCTCAACCACTTCTACTGGAAGCTCGTTTCACACAGCTACCACTCTCTGAGTAAAGAACTTCCCCCTCATGTTACCACTAAACTTTTGTCCCCTAACTCTCAACTCATGTCCTCTTGTTTGAATCTTCCCCACTCTCGCTGGAAAAAGTGTAACCACGTCAACTCTATCAATCCCCCTCATAATTTTAAACACCTCTATCAAGTCCCCCTTCAACCTTCTATGCGCTCCAAAGAATAAAGACCTAACCTGTTCAACCTTTCTCTGTAACCTAGGAGATGAAACCCAGGCAACATTTTAGTAAACCTCCTCTGTACTCTCTCAATTTTATTGACATCTTCCCTATAATTCGGTGACCAGAACTGTACACAATACTCCAGATTTGGCCTTACCAACGCCTTATACAATTTCAACATTACATCCCAACTCCTATACTCAATGCTCTGATTAATAAAGACCAGCAAACCAAAAGTTTTCTTCACTACCCTATCCACATGAGATTCCATCTTCAGGGAACTATGCACCATTATTCCTAGATCCCTCTGTTCTGCAGCATTCTTTAATACCCTACCATTTACCATGTCCTATTTTGCTCAGTTCTACCAAAATGTAGCACCTCACATTTTTCAGCATTAAACTCCATCTGCCATCTTTCAGCCCACTCTTCTAACTGGCCTAAATCTCTGCAAGTTTTGAAAACCTACCTCATCATCCACAACACCACCTATCTTAGTATCATCTGAATAATTACTAATCCAATTTGCCACCCATCATCCAGATCATTAATACATATTACAAACATTGGACCCAGTACAGATCCCTGAGGCACACCACTAGACACCATCCTCCAATCTGACACAGTTATCCACCACTACTCTCTGGCGTCTCCCATCCAGCCACTGCTGAATCCATTTTACTACTTTCATATTAATGCCTAATGATTGAACCTTCCTAACTAACCTTCCGTGTGGAACCTTGTCAAAAGCCTTACTGAAGTCCATATAGACAACATCCACCGTTTTAGCCTCGTCAACTTTCTTAGTAACCTCATCAAAAAATTCAGTAAGATTTGTCAAACATGACCTTCCACGCACAAACCCATGTTGACTGTTCCTAATCAGACCCTGTCTATCCAGATAATTATACATGCCATCTCTAAGAATACTTTCCATCAATTTACCCACCACAGACATCAAACTAACAGGCCGATAACTGCCAGGTTTACTTTTAGAACCCTTTTTAAACAATGGAACCACATGAGCAATACACCAAACCTCAGGCACTATCCCCGTTTCTAATGACATAGAAAACCATAGAAACTACAGCATAGAAAAAGGCCTTTTGGCCCTTCTTGGCTGTGCCGAACCATTTTCTGCCTAGTCCCACTGACCTGCACACGGACCATATCCCTCCATACACCTCCCATCCATCTATCTGTCCAATTTATTCTTAAATGTTAAAAAAGAACCCGCATTTACCACCTCGTCTGGCAGCTCATTCCATACTCCCACCACTCTGTGAAGAAGCCCCCACTAATGTTCCCTTTAAACTTTTCCCCCCTCACCCTTAACCCATGTCCTGTTTTTTTTCCTCCCCAAGCCTCAGTGGAAAAAGCCTGCTTGCATTCACTATCTATACCCATCATAATTTTATATACGTCTATCAAATCTCCCCTCATTCTTCTAGTCTCCAGGGAATAAAGTCCTAACCTATTCAACCTTTCTCTGTAACTGAGTTTCTCAAGTCCCGGCAACATCCTTGTAAACCTCCTCTGCACTCTTTCAACATTAATATCCTTCCTGTAATTTGGTGACCAAAACTGAACACAATACTCCAGATTCGGCCTCACCAATGCCTTATACAACCTCACCATAACATTCCAGGTCTTATACTCAATACTTTGATTAATAAAGCCCAATGTACCAAAAGCTCTCTTTACAACCCTATCTACCTGTGATGCTACTTTTAGGGAATTTTGTATTTGTATCCCCAGATCCCTCTTTTCCACTGCACTCCTCAGTGCCTTACCATTAACCCTGTATGTTCTACCTTCGTTTGTCCTTCCAACGTGCAATACCTCACACTTGTCAGTATTAAACTCCATCTGCCATTTTTCAGCCCATTTTTCCAGCTGGTCCAAGTCTCTCTGCAGGCTCTGAAAACCTTCCTCACTGTCTACTACGCCTCCAATCTTTGTATCAGCAAATTTGCTGATCCAATTAACCACGTTATCATCCAGATCATTGATATAGATGACAAATAACAATGGACCCAACACTGATCCCTGTGGCACACCACTAGTCACAGGCCTCCACTCAGAGAAGCAATTCTCTACCACCACTCTCTGGCTTCTTCCATCGAGCCAATGTCTAATCCAATTTACCACCTCTCCATGTATACCAAGCGACTGAATTTTCCTAACTAACCTCCCATGTGGGACCTTGTCAAAGGCCTTACTGAAGTCCATGTAGACAATATCCACTGCCTTCCCTTCATCCACTTTCCTGGTAACCTCCTCGAAAAACTCCAACAGATTGGTCAAACATGACCTACCACGCACAAAGCCATGTTGACTCTCCCTAATAAGTCCCTGTCTAACCAAATGCTTGTAGATTCTGTCTTAGTGTGAAATATTTCTGTCAGAGCCCTTGCTATTTCTACACTAACTTCCCTCAAGGTCCTAGGGAATATGCCGTCCAGACTACGCACAAAGCCATGTTGACTCTCCCTAATAAGTCCCTGTCTATCCAAATGCTTGTAGATTCTGTCTCTTAGTATGAAACACTTGAAATATTTCTGTCAGAGCCCCTGCTATTTCTACACTAACTTCCCTCAAGGTCCTAGGGAATATCCTGTCCGGACCCGGAGACTTATCCACTTCTATATTCCTTAAGAGTGCCAGTACTTCCTCTTCTATAATTGTTATACTTTCCATAACTACCCTACTTGTTTCCTTTACCTTACACAATTCAATATCATTCTCCTTAGTGAATACCAAAGAAAAGAAATTGTTCAAAACCTCCCCCATCTCTTTTGGCTTCGCACACAGCCGTCCACTTTGATTCTCCAAGGGACCAATTTTATCCCTCACCATCCTTTTGCCACTAACATAACTGTAGAAACCCTTTGGATTTATTTTCACCTTACTTGCCAAATCAGCCTCGTATCTTTTCAGCTTTTCCAATTTCTTTCTTAGGAATCTTTTTACATTCTTTATATTCCTCGAGTACCTCATTAACTCCAAACTGCCTGTATTTATTGAAGATCCCTCTCTTTTTCTGAACCAAGTTTCTAATATTAAACCAAGTTTAATATCAATGCGGCTAGCTAAAATCAGCGAAATGGCGCTGGGGGAGAGGCGTCTGAGGGATGGTGTGTGGGAGATGGATTAACGACAGTGGGGATACAGTCAGCGACATGGCGCTGGGAATTGAGATCACTGTAGGACGATCTGTGGAAGCTGGGTTCACGTCAGTGGGAATATAGTCAGTGATACAGGCCGCTGGGTAGAGGAATCACTGACGAATGGTGTAAGGGAGCTGGATTAACGTCCGCAGGAATAGAGTCGGTGACACAGGGCGCTGGGCAGAGTGGTGACCCTGCGAGAGCAGGTGAAATTCACAGCAAAATTGCGGCTAAAAGACCTTGTAGAAAATGATCCCAAGCAGGAGCAGCATTACGAATCCTCCAACCGCCCCTCCGATGGCGTACGGCAAAAATTTCACTTCGTCGGAAGATTCAAGGACGGTCACAATCTGAAAGGACAGGCAATATGAATATGATATCAGTGAGCCTGGAGTCTTCACAGGTCATAGGGGGATAGGGAGAGAGCGGGTCACGGAGTCGGAGAGGGTGTAGGGACGGTGGAGGTGGTGGCTCACGGATATCGGAAGGAGTGAATGGGAGGAAAGGGATCACAGAGTCGGAGAGGGGTGTGGTGGAGAGATTAATGTAGAAGATGGAGAGGGCTGGGAGACCGGGATGCGTGTAGCAGACATGGATGTTAATGGAGCCGGGGAGGGGTGTTGGAGAAGGAACGGGTCACTGTTACGGGGAGGTGTGTAGGGAGAGGAGAGAGGCACGGAAATTGGGAGGGAATATAGGTGAAGGTAGTGGGATCACCGAGATTGGGAGGGGGTGGGTGCCGACAACTGATCACGCCCTGGTATTGTACCCACGTGCGCTCGGAGCAGGGTCTCTCCCTCGGCTCCCTCCTCGCCTTGGTAGTACCTCCGCCTGTCGAAGTCCAGGATTCCCGAAGTACGCAGCTTATACCTCCCATTGCTATCCTGGAAGTGAAACAGGAGTTGGAGGGTGATTTCTGGCCAGGGTGTGTCCTTGCCTCCCCCTCTGGAAACAGGACTCACTCAGCCCAACCGCTACAGGCCAGGGGTGTGTTGGACCTCTCCGCACCCGCCATGTTACCCATAGGACACTCCCGCTCTCCGCTCATCCAGTTCACCGCTTAAGGTCAGGGAGGGGTATAGGTTTGAGGGGAGATGGGGCGGGTTGAAGATACCGGGAATTACCAGTCGCTCAGGAACTAAACCCCCGTTGATCCCTGTAGTAGTCGCCACCCTCCCCACCCCTCTCCCGCGTTACCTTGTTCCGACCATCGATGTGGAGTTTCCCTCTGAGAACGAGGATCGGCTCCGCCTGCTCGCTGAGCTGATCGACAGTACAGTTAATCACCTGATACTCCACTTGGTCACTGCCCTTTGGGGAGAAGGGGTGCAGGTTGGCTGGAGGTAGAAAGTACCCCATCCACAGACCCCATCCTTTTCCCCCGTCACCGATCCTTCACCCATCCAATGAATACTCTCCAACAGCTCACAGACATTCTCGCTGACTCTGCCCCAGTCTACCGCATCCCCACCCACGGTCCAGGGACACTCTTCCCCGACCTTGATTCTCCCTTCCCAACCCACCAAATCTCTTTCTATAGACCGCGGTCTCCCTCGACCAGCATCGACTCTCCCCCGCCCACCCACTGAGTCCCCTCACAGCCCATGGCCACTCTCCACATCACTGACTCTCCCCCACTCACCGAATTCCCGCCCATACCCCCACCTATGGAATCCCGCGCCCACATCCCACGGACATTTTCCACATCGTCAATTCTGCACCCACCAGCAGTACACAGACACTTTTCCCCATTACCGACTCTCGCCACCCACCAAATATTCTCTCGCAGTCAACAGAAACACTTCCATCGTGATCTCTCCCTGCACCCATCGAATCCCACCCACAGCCCAGGGACACCCTCGTCATCACCAACTCTCCGTGGGTTATTGGGCTGAACAATGGAAAGTGGAATTTCATTTAGATGCACGCGAGGTATTGCATTCCGGGATGACAAACCACGGGAGGGCTTTCACAGAGACCGATAGGACCCTGGGGAATGTTAGAGAACAGCGGGCCCAGGGGGGTACAGACACATGGATACCTGACACTGGCATCTTTCGGTAAACCACGTACAGAGCGTTAACAGGGCGGTGAAGGCAGCATTTGGCACATTGATCTTCGTCAGTCAGGGGCACTGACTGCTACTCGGGATCGCTCTTGGACTTGGAAAGTTGCCGGGATATGAAGGACTGGGCTCCAGAGCGAGGTTGGACATGTTGGGACTTTTCTCTCTGGAGTGAATGCGCACCGTCCTTTCTCTCAGGGTTGGGGTACTAAGAACCAAAGGGACACAGGTTTGAGGTGAAAGGAGAGAGATTTAATAGGGACCTGTCAAAGTCAAAGTCTGTCCCGAGCCTTTGTGGCCCATCAGGCCGGTGCTTATGCCGGTTTACGTGGCGTGAAGCGATTGAGTACGAGACTCCCCTTTCCCCACTCAGCGGATAAGACGCCAGTCTATCGCGAGGTTAACCCCCAGCATTTGCCGGTACCCATTTTCAGCTGGGTGGACGGGAGCAGAGTGTGGTTAAGTGCCTTGCTCAAAGACACAACACGCTGCCTTGGCCGAGACTCGAACTCACGACCTCCAGATCGAGAGCCCAACGCCCTAAGCATTTGGCCACGTGCCGCACAATAGGGACCTGAGGGGCAACATTTTCACCCAGTTGGAGGTCCATTTGGAAGGAGCTGCCAGAGGAAGTAGTTCAGGCATGTACATAAAACAAAGGAAATTACAACACAGCACAGGCCATTCAGCCAATAATGTGTGCCTATCTAAGAGTTTCTTAAATATCCCTAACGTATATATCGAGTACCATCCCCGACAGTGAGTTCAACGCACCCAGCATTCTGTGTAACGACTTACACCTGACAGTCTCTCTACATTTCCACTTCCTCAATCGACTCACGTAGTGCAGGACTCCCAGAACAGATCCCTGTGGAATACCACTGGCCGCCGACTTCCAGGCAGAATTCACTTCATCCACTACCACCTCTGCCTTCTGAGGGCAAGGAATTTCTGAATCCACACAGCCAGTTTTCTTTCTCTGGATTGCATCTCTAATGGCTTTGGGAATGAGCCCAGCACGGGGAAACTTACCAAACGCCGTACTAAAATGCACATATACCACATCCAAAGCACTACCTTCACAGAGTCATAGAGGCAGCACAGGAAAAGGTTCTTCGGCCCATCTAGTTCGTGCAAGCCATTTAAACTGCCTACTCCCTGGATTATATCCCCCCATAACCCTACCATCCACATACTATTCAAACTTCTTACACGTTGAAATCGAGCTCGCATGCTCCACTTGCGCTGGCAGCTGGCTACACACTCACAGCCCTGAGTGAAGAGGTTTCTCCTCATGTTCCCCTTAAACTTTTCACGCTTAAATCCTGACCTCGAGTTGTAGCTCCATCCAACCTCAGTGGAAAAAAAAAGCCTGCTTGCACTTACCCTATCTATACTCTTCATTATTTTATATACCTCCATCAAATTGCCCCTCAGAGTTGGATTTGTACGTTCCTAGGAATAAAGTCCTAACAATCAATCTTTCCAAATAGCTCGGGTCCTCCAGACCTGGCAACACATTTGTAAATGTTCTCTGCAAGCCTTCAAACTTACTTACATCTTTTCCGTAGGAAGGTGACCAAAACTGCACGCAAAACTCCAAATCAGGCCTCAGCAACGTCATTAACAACTTCAACACAACATCCCATCTCCTGTACCAATGCTTCGATTTATGAAAGCCAATGTGCCAAAGGCTTTCTTTACACCTAGCTACCTGTGACGCCACTTTCAATAAATTATGGCCCTGTATTCCTAGATCGCTTTGTTCTACCGCACTGACTATCTCAAAGATCAGACTTCTCTAAATGCTCGTAAAACCTGTTTCTAAGAATCTGCTTCCAATAATTTGCCGTCCACTGTCGTAAGATTCAGTGGGTTTATAACTCTCAGGGCTGTCCCTTCTCTTTCTTGAACAAAGGAATACCATTTACCACCCTCCAAATCTACCCCTGTACTACTCAAGTACTACTCCTGTGGCCAGTGACGACGTGGCTAGTAATAGCCTAACGCGAGCTAATGATACAGGATGTGGACCAGAAGGTAGGGGTCAGAAGGAAGGAGCTGTCTCCGTTCTGTCACACCCCAGGTGTCCTGTCCCCTGGCAGATGGACACTCGAGACTGGTATTTCCCACACCTCCCACCCTCCATCCCACACCACCACCGCCTCAGTGACCTCTGGCGCTCAAAAACCAGCCCAGTAACGGGTCATCCCTGACCATACCTGTTTGCCCTCGGTAACCGAGGAGTTGGCCTCCGACTCTCGACCTTTGACGACAACAGGAGGTAGGCAGTTGACGAGATTCGCCAAATGTTCCTGGGGTGGAGAGAGCGGGAGAAAGTCATGACCTCTGACCTGGTAGCATGAGGAGTGGGGAGTGGGTGTTACTCGAGGTCTGACCCGTTACCTCAAGGATGCAGTGGCATCACAGTGCTCCCTTCCTACACGTCCCTCTCCCTCCCTCCTTGCGGCCTCCCCCTCCCTTGTTGCGCCCCTCTCTCCCCGCCTCACGCCCCTTTCATCCCCTCCTCGCACACTCTTTATTCCTCGGACCCTTTCCCCACCTCGCTACCACTCCCTCCGCCTTCCTCACCTTCCTCTCTTTCTCGTCCCTTTCTCTCCCCTCCCAATCCACCTCTCCTCGCCCCACCCTTCCCTCCTTCGCGCATCTCGCCCCGCTCCTCGCTGCCCCTATCACGCCCCCTCACCTGCTCCAACGTGACATTCTTAACGTCCCAGGTGAAGATGTCCGACCTGTATCCAACGCAAAAGGAGACGGAGACGGGCAAAGACCGTCGGGCGGAGTTCATCAGCTGCGGGGTAGGAACCGCAGAGGGTCAGAGAGAGGTGGAGAGGGGGAAGAGGGAGAGACGTGAAAGGTTGAGGGGAAGAGGGAGGGAAGAAAGTGGAAGAGGGAGAGTGGGGGAAGAGAGGGGAGAAATGAGAGACGGCGTGGGAGAGAGAGAGGAGGGGGGAGAAATGAGAGACGGCGTGGGAGAGAGAGGAGGGAGTGAAGGGGAAGAGAGAGAAGAGAAAGAAAGGAAGAGAAGTGAAGGGAGAGTGAAGAGGGAGAGATGGGGAGAGAAGGAGCGGAGGAGTGGAAGGAGGAGACTGGGGAAGCAGGGGATAGAAAGAGGGGAGGGAAAGAGGCTGAGAGGAGCAGTGTGGGGGTGACAGGTATTACAGTGGGAATTGGGGAAGGGAGAAAGACAGAATCATAAAGAGAGAAGTAAATATACGGAGAGGGTGGCGACGTGGACGCGGCAGATGGGAACCGTGGGGGGCGTGGGTTACCTGGTATTTGTGAATAAGTTCATACGTAGAGATCCGTCCCACAGTGAAGTTGAGATATCCGGGGGAATGCACGCTGGGGACACAACACAGTCAGAACATCATAACTCCAGTTTGCGGGAAGGCGGCGGGTGAGTGAGGATGACAGGTCACAGAGGGTGGGGAGAAAGGGGAAGATGTATTCTTCTGCATGTCACGCTGTGGAATGGAGATCGCTGCGGGAGGTGTGGGAGGGGGGAGACGAAGGGGGAGACGAAGGGTGAGTGAAGTACGGCGGTGAGGGGACGACGGAGCAAGAGGTGAGGACGGTAGTTGAGTCAGATGTTGTGAGAGAGTGGGAAACGGCGGGGAAGCGGGAGGATGTGGGTGACGGAAGGGAGGGGTGTGACGATGGTGGTGGGGGGGAGGGAGGGGTGATGCTGGATCGGTTCCCAGGATCGTCACCTGCGGATGGCGAGCTTCACCAGGTGATGGACACTGATGTTCAGGCTCAGTCGGTTGTCCTCCAGCGTCTCCGGTGCCTCATTGTCGCTGTGGTGCGGGGAGGGGAGGCATCGAAAGAAAGAAGAGTGGTGAGGGAGGGCAGGGAGCGAGAAAGCTCGTTGTTCGGAGAAAAGGACGAAAGAGATGCGCAAGAGAGGGTGGGGGACGGAGGAGGCAGATGCAGGAGAGGGGAAAGGGAGGGAAAGGGGAAGAAGAAGAAGAGGGGAGGGAGAGAGGAAAGGAGCGAGAGTGGGGAAGAGAGGCGGAGAGAGATGAAGGACGGAGAGAGGGGAGATGGAGTGAGGGGGAGAGAGAGAAGGTAAGAGGGGGACAGGGAGGGGAAGGCGATTGGGGGTCAAATCTGGGGGGACAGGGAGATAGAGGGGTTGAGAGGATTAAGAGGGTAAACGGGAGAAGTGAGATGATGAAAGTAAAAGAGGGAGTGACGTAGTGGGAAGGGATCTGATGAGACAAGGAGCGAGGAAAGGGCTAGCAGAGAGATGGTGAAAGAGGAAGGGAGAAAGAGACCCAGAGAGGATAAGGTGATTGCAGAGGGAGGGGAGAGGAGAACATAAGAGAGGGAGAGAACCTTTAAAGAGAAGGGTGTTACAGAGAGGAGAGGGCGTGAGGGTACTGAGGGAAGGAAGACAGAAGGGGAAAATGGAAGTGGGGAGAGCAGCGGAGGAGGACCGGTGAGTTCATGTAGGGTGGGATAGACAAGAGCCAAGCAGCATCCTCACCTGGAGAGATTCAAATTCATCAGAAAAGAATCACTCAAATTCCCAGTGTCTGCTACATCAAACGTCAAAAACAGTGAGACCTAGAGAGTAAGAGAGAGTCAGAGTGTATTGTACACTGACCGGCGTCTCAGTCCCTCTCTCTCAGGGGAGATCTGCACACTGACCGGTGTCTATCAGTCCCTCTCTCTGTGGGAGATCTGTACATTGACCAGTGTCTCAGTCCCTCTCTCAGGGGAGATCTGTACACTGACCGGTGTCTCTGTCCCTCTCTCTGGGGAGATCTGTCCACTGACCAGTGTCTCTGTCCCTCTCTCAGGGGGATCTGTATACTGACCGGTGTCTCTTAGTCCCTCTCTCAGGGGGAGATCTGTACACTGACCAGTGTCTCTCAGTCCCTCTCTCTCAAAGGGAGATCTGTACACTGACCAGTGTCTCTCAGTCCCTGTCTCAGGAAATCTGTACACTGACCGATGTCTCTCAGTCCCTCTCTCAGGGGGAGATCTGTAAACTGACCGGTGTCTCTCAGTCCCTCTCTCTCAGGGGAGATCAGTACACTGACCGGTGTTTTTCAGTCCCTCTCTCAGGGGGAGATATGTACACTGACCGGTGTCTCTCAGTCCCTGTCTCAGGAAATCTGTACACTGACCGGTGTCTCTCAGTCCCTCTCTCAGGGGGAGATCTGTAAACTGACCGGTGTCTCTCAGTCCCTCTCTCTCTCAGGGGAGATCAGTACACTGACCGGTGTTTTTCAGTCCCTCTCTCAGGGGGAGATATCTACACTGACCGGTGTCTCTCAGTCTCTCTGTGGGGATCTGTACACTGACCAGTGTGTCTCAGTTCCCCCCTCTCAGGGGGAGATCTGTACACTGACCAGTGTCTCAGTCCCTGTCTCTCTCAGGGGAGATCTGTACACTGACCGGTGTCTCTCAGTCCCTCTCTCTCTCTCTCTCAGGGAGATCTGTACACTGACCAGTGTCTCTCAGTCCCTCCCTTAGGGGGAGATCAGTACACTGACCGGTGTCTCTCAGTCCCTCTCTCTCAGGGAGATCTGTACACTGACCGGTGTCTCAGTCCCTCTCTCTCAGGGGGAGATCTGTACACTGACCAGTGTCTCTCAGTCCCTCTCTCTCAGGGGGAGATCTGTACACTGACCGGTGTCTTTCAGTCCCTCTGTCGATGGTCTGGAATGTTCAGCTCACCTCTGTTTGCTCTCTGAGGACAGGATGGCTGATGTTACATCTGTTGTGGACGGTGCCTTTGACACTGCAGGAGTGTGGAACTGTTCTGTTTAACTGGGGGAGACATTGAATTATCGTTAGATATGAGTGAACCACAGGACGGAGGGGCGGCGAGGAGGGAGGGTGGCGAAGTGACAGCGAAGAGGGAGCACAGCGCAGCGGGATTGGGATTGTGTCGATGCTACCTTCTCGACTTTAATTTTGCGGAACGAAATTCCCGCTGGATGTTCGAAATCCAGAACAGGGAGGCGGGCGAGTTCAGCTTTATTCTGCAACAGGATCGTCACCTCGAGCAGATATCCCGGTTTTATCAGTAAAACTCCCGAACTATAGGAGATAACGAATTAGTTAGCCAGGTGGCAAACAACAGAAAATCTGCAGATGCTGGAAATCAAAGCAATACACACAAAATACTGGAGGGACTCAGAGGCCAGGAAGCCTCAATGGAAAATAGTAAACAAAGGAAGATAGGGCCCGAGACACTTTAGGATGTCTGTCGACAGTTTACTCTTTTTTATAGATGCTGCCTAGCTGTTGAGTTCCTCCAGCACTTCTGTGTATTAATTTACCAGCTGTCGGGCACCGTCCTATATCCCTCTTTCCCGTCCAGGACCGGCGTCGAGCACAACGTCGTCTTCCCCCATTCCACCCCGTGGAAGCCGGCATGGTATACACTGTTCTGTCCCCCGCCCCGTTCGGGAATTGGGCGTCGGACACGCTGCCCTCTCATCCACCACTCCCACCCCCGTACCCTACCCTCTAGGATCAGGCATCTGGCGCATGTTCCTCCTACACCCTCCCCTTTGGGATCGGGTTTAGGACACAGTCCTCTCCTCACCACCCCCCACCCCCGACACCGGGCATCGACACACCGTCCGCTCTCCTCTGGGAGTGTTGCATGCACCTACCTTGGTAAGACAGCAGCCAGCTGTAAATCAGTGACGCACCCGTCCGCGCCTCTGCAGGTGTTGTTGAATGGGATCTGAGAGTTTAGACGGAGAACGCCTTAATTTCTGGGACAGAATTCCGGAGGGAGAGATGAATCAGTCCCCGACTTCCCCGCTCCCATCTCCCACCTAGCTCCCGATGTCTCCTTGCCCAAACGTTCCTGTCTCATACCTCAAACAAGAGAAAATCTGAAGATGCCGGAAATCAAAGCAGCACACAAAATTCTGGAGGAACTCAGCAAGTCAGGCAGCATCCATGGAAAAGAGTGCAGTCGACGCTTCGGGCAGAGACCCTTCGTCAGAACCCAGTCTCGGGCCGAAACGTCCATAGATTCTGCCTGGTCTGCTTAGCTCCCCCAGCATTCTGTGTGTTGCTTGCCCCATACCTTCTGACTCCAGACCAGTCATCTATCTGAGAGACAGATCTGTCACGGAATTTATTCCTTTTCATTGATTCACAGATTTGCACAGCATGACAACAGGCCCTTCGGTCCAAATAGACGTTATCGACCCAGATTCCCATCTAAACTAGTTCTAGTTGCCCGCGTTTAGCCAATATCTCTCTAAACCTTTCCTATCCACGTCCCAGTCCGAGTGTTTTTAAAGTGTTCTTATTAAATCTGATTTAACTACTTTCTCCGGCAGCTCGTTCTATAAACTTTTACTTTAATACTTTAGTACTTTATTGTCGCCAAACAATTGATACTAATCATCACAGCGATATTTGATTCTGCGCATTGCGCTCCCTGGAGTAACTATAGGAAAAAATAAATTATAAATCATAAATAGAAAATAGAAAAGGGAAAGCAAGACAGTGCAAAAAAAAAAAAAACCGAGAGGCAGGTCTGGATATTTGGAGGGTACGGCCCAGATCCGGGTCAGGATCCGTTCAGCAGTCTTATCACAGTTGGAAAGAAGCTGTTCACAAATTTGGCCGTACGAGTCTTCAAGCTCCTGAGCCTTCTCCCGGAATGAAGAGGGACGAAAAGTCTGTTGACTGGGTGGGTCGTGTCCTTGTTTATCCTGGCAGCACTGCTCCGACAGCGTGCGGTGTAAAGGGAGTCCACGGACGGAAGATTGGTTTGTGTGATGTGCTGCGCCGTGTTCATGATCTTCTGCAGCTTCTTCCGGTCTTGGACAGGACAACTTCCATACCAGGTTGTGATGCACCCTAGAAGAATGCTTTCTACGGTGCATCTATAAAAATTAGCGAGGGTTTTAGGGGACAGGCCAAATTTCTTTAGCTTTCTCAGGAAGTAAAGGTGCTGGTGGGCCTTCTTGGCAGTGAGCTCTGCTTGGTTGGACCAAGTCAAGTCGTGTGTGATTCCGAGGAATTTAAAGCTTTTGACCAAAAAGGTTCCTATGAGGTTTCTGCCAAATCTCCCCTGTCTGATATTAAACGTGACCTTTAGTTCTTGATTCCCCAACCCAAGGGTAAAGGTCTATGCACATTCACTATCTGTTCCCCTTATGGGCTTAGACGCCTTTGTAAGGTCGCCCATCGGTCTCCCACACTCCGATAACTGAAGTCCCAACCTGCCCAACCTCTCTGAAACTCAATTCCCCGAGTGCCGCCTACATCCTCGTAAATTTCCTTTGCATTCTGTCCAGCTTAATTGCATCTTCCCTAGAGCAGGGCGACCAATACTGAGCACAGTACTCCAACTGCGGCCTCACCAGCGTCCTGTACAATACAACGTCCCAACTCTTGTACGCAGTCTCCTGACCGAAGAAAGTCAGCATTCTAAACGCCTTCTTCACCACCGCACCCCCAGGACCTTCAGTGCTCTATAGCAGCCCACGCCAGATAAGACCTACCATCCAAGAAAGTCCCCGGACGCACTTGTGCCTGAAGGCCGGCTGGATGCCGGGCGGCCCAGCCCCGTCATCTTCCTGTATGCAGTATGCCAGCAGAAACTTCACAGGGTTGAGGAAATCTTCGATGCAGTCCTGCAGAGAAAGCACAGGAGTGAGGGACAAAAAGGGAGGAAGGGAGTTCCATTCACAGATCTCCCAGGCTGTCCTAACGGTAGAGCAACCGTGAACGGGAACCCAAATGCATTCTAATGAGAGGAGAGCCTTGAGAAGTGCTCTCAGTATCTTCCAATGACAGGGGAATTCCAAACGGCAATTCCAGCGTGGTATTACAGGAGAACTCTGACATGGCTCGCGAGGAGGGGGCCGCAAACGGTGACCCGGTGTGCTGGAACAAGAGGGTAACTACGAATCTGGTGCGGCCTAACGGAAGAATAATCCTGCACGGTTGTCTAGCGCGGAGTTACGGGAAGAGAATCATGCACAGGGCACCCGATGCGGTCTAGGGACGACAACCCTGAACAGGACTCTTGATGCAGTCTAACAAGAGGAGGTCCCGTATGCGCGCCCAGTGCAGCGCAATGCGGGGAAGGGGGTACAGGGAGGCGGAATCCGAAGGACGTGGATAAAACGGTCTAATGGGAGGCGAATCATGAGCAGTCTACCTGGGGTGGGGTGGAATCCCTTATAGTCCTCCTGAGGTGGTCCAGCGGGAGCTGAAAACTCTGATAGGGGATTCCAGTTTCGAATAATTGGAGACCCCTTCACGGGACCCCCTGTTCAATCGAACCCGAGGAGAACCCGGAGCAGTGTTCTGTGTCCTCCCGGTAGATGATTATTCCGAACGGGACTCCCTGTGTGACCTGTGGGAGAATTCTGAATGGGGCTCCCGGTGCCGTATAACGGTAGGGGAGCCCTGCACTGGGCTCTGTGCAGCGCAACGGGACAGGTGCTGGGGAGGGTCCGTGTTACCTGCATGGAGATGTTTAGCGGGATGCACTTGTTCCTTTGGGTGAGAGCCAGCTGCTGCACGACTTTCTTCACTGAGGTCGAGAACCACAGCCGGTTCTGCTGCCTCTCAGGATCGAGCTCTGCCGTGAACTCCAAGGTGACGTTCAGTGGACCTGGGCAGGTGGGGAGAGTAGAAACGGGTCAGAGGGGCAGGACAGAGACAGACCCCAGATCGGACCCCGCACATGATCGCTGACCTGTCCCCCGACATGACCCGAACCCCTGACCATTGATTCGAGTCCTGATCCGATCACTGACCTATCTCTCCCGAGCTGACAAACGTCCCAACTGCTGACCAAAACCCCGACCCCTATTCTGACTCTTGGACCGATTACTGACCTGCTGACCCGACACCTGTCCCAACCCTTGAATCTTGACCAAACATGACCCATGACCCCGATCTAACCCCTGACCCGATCACTGATTACATGACCCGAGGTGACCCCTGACATGCACCTCCCTGAAATTATCTCCATCCTGAATCCTGACCAGATCCCTGATCTCTGACCGGTCGCGACATGGCACTCACCTGGGGGTGGGCGGGAGCTGGAGCTCAGCAGGAAGCAGAGGTAGCCGGTGAGGCTAGGCGTTCTCTCATTCCTCCCCCTCCCACAGTCTGGTTCTGGCCACGGGATCTGCGCCGGCAGGAAACTTAATTCCAGACGCAGTTCCATAACCGGAAGACTCCTGGGGAAATGGAGGGAGGGGTGGTGTGGAAGGTGGGAAGTGGAGAGGGTGAGGCAGAAAGGGAGTGAGGGGAGGTGAAGAGAGGAGAGGGGGTAGGTAAGTTGAATGGGGAGGGCAGAGAGATGGCATGGGGAAGGGGCCGAGATAAGGACGGAGGAGTGAAATGAACAAGTGGGAAAACAGACCGGCCAAGTCATCCCATGCTGCTCTCCCAGTCCCCGTTGTCATTCCGTTCATCCTTCCCTCAACCTGTCCATCTCCGTTTTTCACCTCTTCACAAGCCCAAGATTGCCTCAGGAGGTCCCTCCCACCTCCTCCATCCGCCCCGCTCTTTGCAAAGCCCACGCCCTCCCTCCATCCCTGCCCCTACTTCCGCCCTCCGTCTACCTCTATCGCATCCATTCCCCTCCACCCCCATCCCTCCATTTTGTAGGAGGTACCTTAGGACGACAATCCCTCCACGAGCCCCCACCACCAGATCCGTCATCCCATCTCCGTCCAGGTCCGTATCTCCGACGATAGAACCGCCAAAATACTCCAGTCCTGGGGCCACCTTCCTGCCCTCGATCCGCTATGTCAGGTTGGGGGGGGGCGAGGAAGGCACAGGTTATTGTGTGTGTGGGGGGTGTTATAATTGAGCGACAGGGATCCGAGAGTAGTAGAGAGCGAGGGAGGGAGGCAGAGAGGAAGAGATAGGGAGAGGGAAGATGAGGAGGGAAATCAGAGGGAAGAAGGGAAGGAGGAGAGGTGAGTGAGGGACGGAGTGATCAGGCTCATTGGTCCATCCGTTCCTTGCCAGCCAACATTACGATTTCAGATTATCGCTTTTGCCCACGTTTGGCCCACACCCGTCTAAAGTCGTTTCCCAGTCCGTGTCGTTGTCCAGTGCCCTTTAAATGTTGTTAATGCAGCTGACTCATTCACGTCCTCTAGCAGCTTGTTTAATATACGAACCACCCTCTGGGTGAGCATGTTGCTCCTCATGTCCTTGTCCTAGTTAAATCGCTCATCTCTCACATTAAACCTTGGCCTCTGGTTCTCGATTCCGAACTCCAGGGAAAAGACTGTGCACAGTCACCCTGTGTCTGCCCCTCATGGTTTTATACACTTCTGCAAAGTCACTCCCCTTAGTCCCCTACGCTCCAGGAATAAAGTCCCAACCTGCCCACCCTCTCTCCACAACTCGGTCCCTCGAGTCCCGGCAACATCCTCGTGAAACTCTTCTGCACTCTTTCCAGCTCCACGGAATCCTTCCTGCAGCAGGGCGACGTAAACCGATTACTGGGTCTCTTTAAATCATCCAGTCTTACACATCGCTAATCTCCGAAATCCCTCTGACCCTTACACCCCTACCCGGTTCTAGACCCCCTGTCTCCCCTACGCTGTCATCGCATCTTCCCCTGCGTCCCTGGTCATATCAAATTCCAAGTACATCCTAGCCAGCATCTTGTACAATAATGTCCTGAATGATGTGGGCCAATGTGCCGAACGCCTTTTTCACCACCATGTCTCCTGTGCTGCCGCTTTCGGGGAACCATGTACCTGTGCCCCTCGGTCCCTCTCTTCTACAACAATCCCCAGGGAGGGAGCGCTGCAGGGACGGCGAAACCAAGGGTCGGCAGAGACAGATGGATGGAATGATTTGTAGAAGGAGAGAAAGAGGGATGGAGGACCGGAGAGATGGAGGGGACTATGGAAGGTCAGAGAGAGGATAAGATGCAGAGATTAAGGAATATAGAACTCGGTGAAGGGATAGAGGGGCAGACGGAGAGATGGAGAGAGGGAAAGTGGAAGGGAGGGACAGAGATTGAGGGATGGAAAGATTGCATGAGAGATGGAGAGGGCAGAGAAGGGAAATAGAGAGAGGACCGTTGGCACAGAAAGAGAGCGGGCAGGTGAATTGATGGATGGAATGTTGGTTGAAAGGAAAGAGACAGGGCGAAATGGTGGAGGGGGGAACAGACTATAGGATCAGTGGAGGGAGGGAGGGTGCAGAGGTGGAGAGAAGGAAGGAAGGAGCAATGGAGGGAGGGAAAGATGGAGAGAAGATGGACAGATGGAGTGACGGAGTGGGGTGGGATGTTGGGGAGAGAGGACACGGTAGTGAAAATGAGAGATCAGAGGGGGGGGAGAGACAGGTAGAGGGGAAGAAAGGGTGGATGGATGGAGGGAGGGAGAGACAGATGGGAAGTGCGGTCGAGGGATGGAAGAGAGAGATGGATTGATGGGTGGAAGGATAAAGGGATAGAGGGAAGGAGACGGGTCATCCCGCACCTGACTGTAGCCCTCCTCCAGCCCACCGGAGACGCCCTGGTAGATGTAGACGCTGCCGGCATGGTCGTTCTCCAGCGGGGCCCCCACGGCAATGTCTGACAAACCGTCCCCGTTCAGGTCCCGCAGGACCGCGATAGAGGCCCCGAAACGCGTCAGTCCATCCCCCCGTTCACCTCGCAGAGAGTCGTTGCAGTAGACGACATCCTGGGAGGGTGGAGAGGGTAGGAAGAGGGGTGAGAAAGGGAGTTGTGTGGAGAGAGGAGATGGGTGGGAAGAGCGCGAGGTGAGGGAAGACAAGATAGAAGGAGGGCAGGACAAGAGATTCACAGGCGGTAAGATGAGGGTGAGGGGAAAAGGGGGAGTTGAGGGAGAGAGGAAGAGGAAAGGATGGGAGAGAGATGGAGGAAAGAAGTGAAGAGAGAGTTTGTCACCGTTCTTTTCAATACAACTCTGCCTCATTCTCTACTTCCTTTCCCTTCTCTCTTCCCTCCTTACCCCAGCGAGGGGAGACTCTTACACGTCTTGTGTCCTGGGACGGTGCCGACACAAACCGCAACCCGTCATACTACACTTTCCCCCTTCCCTCCCCGCATCTCCATCTCACCCCGTCCGCATACCCTCCCTCTCCCCGTCTCTATTTTTCTCCATCTCTCTCCATCCGCCCCTAATCCCCCTCATCTCCCAGGTCGCTCGCCACTTCTCCCCCGTCACTATCTCCACCCTGTTCTCTCGCCCCCTATCTCCCCACACTTCCCCGTCCCTTTCTGCTTTATTTATACCCTGTCCCCAATCACCACTCCCCACCTCTATCCTCCTCTGTCCTCCACCCGTCTCTGTCTCCACATACTCGTCCCCCCCCCCTACCCCGCTGCCCGCCGCGCCCTGGAAGATACCTGCTGGGTGAGGTTACACACTCTCACCACTCCCCCGACACTGGAGCTGTGATATAGTGGGGCGCCAATTAGTAACAAATCCGTCTCTCCGTCTCCGTCCAGGTCGACGGAGCAGACCACCGCCCCGAAATACGATCCGATCTGCAGTCAGAGTAAAGCACAGAGGTAAATACTGCCCTCTCCAGGAGCAGACGTTGGACACACCGTCCTTCCCCGCCCCTTCCAACCCCCCACCCCGTATCTCTCACCTGCTCTCCCGGGATGAGCTGGCGTTCGTCCCATGCCGCTCTGTTGTTTTCCTTCCCCAAGATGAGGACGCCTCCCCTGTGTTTGTAACGTGGGGCTCCCACCACTATCAGGTTCTCACCCCTTCGACGCATCCCCGTGACGGAGTAGCCTAGGGGAGAAGGCAGAGGTTGGTGACCATCAGTCCAACAGGAGAGTGCTACAAAGAAAAGGACGGTAGAGCGTTCTTCCTTCCCTGCCGCCCTTCGTCCCTCCCTCTTCGCACCTCTCCGTACCCCTCCTTCCTGAACACTCTTCCCCCCCCCCCCCGGATGCCGATTCTTGCCGCCTTTTCTTCTCTCCCCCTCTCCTCACCGCACCCTGCCTCCCTCCCACCCCACTTCTATCCCTCCTCGCTCCCTCATCGAACTCCTCCCTCTCTCCCTCCGCCCCTAGCCCTCGGTATTCTTCTCCGCGGCTCCCCCTCCCTCACCAAGGTACGCATTCGGCATCTTCGTTGAATTGAGGAAGCTCTCCATCCCGTTGCGGATCTCCAGGATCGCCCCGGACCAATCGTTGGACCCCACCGCGCCCAGGAAAATGGCGTCCTGACCACAGAATGCACAACAAGAGTTCGGGGTAAAGCTCCTTCAACCTCTTCGGGACGGGAGTGTACAAGGTATACACCGCCCGAACACTCCCCCACCCCCGTTCACTCCTGCCGTTCACCGCCCCTTCCCATCCTTCCCATTCCCGTTCACACGTCCGGACCCTGCACCTCCCGGTTCCCTCCCATCGTCCGCGTACCCTATGGGACCGTACCGTTGTAAAGTATGAGCTAAATCCAGTCTGCGCCAGTTCATGTCTGAAGGAATTTCTCTTCGAAGAACTCCCACTCCCTGGGGTCACAGAGACAACAGTCAGTGAACCAGAGATAGGGAAAGGAGAGACTGCAGAGACAGAGTGGGGTGCAGTGTAGGGGCGAGGAAGGACAGAGGGTTTACGGAGAAGTAGGTGAGGGAGGGGGTCAATCAGATGAGGAGGACGGGGTCACGGAGGAGCGCAGGGGAGAAAGGGACAGTCAAGGAGGCAGGGTGGGGTCTAGGGGAGTACAAGGGTGCGCGGAGACGGCGAGGGTTCTACCGGTTAGAAAGGGTCAGGGTTGTAGGGCAGAGAAGAGGGGAGAAGGGGTGAGAGAAGGGAGAGCGGTAAAGTAGAAAAGTGGGGTGTAGGGGACGAAGGGAATCACGTAAACGGGGAGGGATGTAGCAGCGGGTGAGGGAATTAATGGGGAGGAATGTAGTGGAGGGAAGGAGATCGTTGAGACGGAGTAGTGTTGTACTGGTTATTGGAGTTCCTGGAGGTGGGGAGTGATGTTAGAGAGAGAAGGAGGTTCAGGGAGATGGGGAGGGGTGTAAAGGGACGAATGGGGTTTACCGAGATGAGGAGAGGTGCAGGGAAGAGAATGGGGCTCACAGAGATGAGGAGTGTTGTAGGGGAGAGGATGGGGTTCGAAGTCCTAGTGCCAGTAAGGAATATCAGTTCTCAGGAGGAAAGGAAGGAGGTAGAGACGTGAGGGTGAGGGAAGGTGGGGGGGGGGAGGAAGAGGGGTCTGGAGACAGGAATGAGATGGAGATGGCGCGGAAATGGTTGTGAATGAAAGACAGAAGCAGGTGGGAAATGGAAAGATAGAGGCCATAAGACCGTAAGATATAGGAGCAGAATTGGGCCATTTTGGCCAATCGAGTCAACTCTGCCATTTCGTCATTGCTGATCCATTTCCTTCTCAGCCGCAGTCCCCTGACTTCATGCCCTGACAAATCACGAATCTATCAACCTCTGCCTTGTTATATCAATGACTTGGCTTCCAAGACACTGAACTCCACGTACAGTATTCACCACTCTGACTAGAGAAATTTCCCCTCATCTGTTCTTAGTGGACATCCCTCTATTCTGAGGCTGTGTCCTGTGATCTTAGACTCCCCCACCAGAGACTACATCCTCTGCACATCCACTCTATAGAGGCCTTTCAATATTCGGTAGATTTCAGTGAGATCACCCCCATTCATGACGGGGTGACGTAGAGACAAGAACAAAGAACATTACAACACAGTTGCAACACCTTCAGCCCACGATGTTTTGCTGCCAACATTTTAAGCTAATCTAAAATCAATTAAACCTCTCTTCCACTTCTCTCTCCACTTTACTTTCATCCGTGTGCCTCTGAGAGTCTGTTGAATATCCTTGCCTCTACCACCACCCCTGGAAGCGTATTCCATTCACCCACAACTCTGTTTAAAACACAAATCTACCCCTGACCTTCCCCACCCATATTTTCCTCCAAACTCCTTAAAATTGTGTGCCTTTTCGTCTTAACTGTTTCTCCGCTGGAGAAGAGTCCCTGGTTGCCCAATCCTGATGTGATTCTTGCCATCTTATACACCTCTATCAAGTCGACTCTCATTCTTTTTCGCACCCAGGTGAAAAGCCCTAGTTCACTCAACCCATTCTCTCTAATCCGGACAATACACTGGTAAGTCTTTTCTGCGCCCCCCCCCCAAAGTTTACATATCTTTCCTACAACGAGGCGACTAGAACTGAACAAAATACTCCGCGTGGTATAACTAGGATTTTATAGACCAGCAATATTACCTCACGGGTCATGAACTCAAGATACAATAGGGTGGATACAATGGGTTTTTTAAAAAAAATCAGACTCTTAGATAGGTACATGGAGCTCAGAAAAATAGAAGGCTATGCAGTCGGGAAATTCTAGGGAGTTTCTAGAGTAGATTTCATGGTCGGCACAAGATTGTGGATCGAAGGGCCTGTAATGTGCTGTAGATTTCTATGTTCTCTGTTCAATGTTCAACCCCCTGACTAATGAAGGACAACGCCTTCTTAACCGGCATCTAGACGTGGACCACACGAACTCTGTTCCTTCACGCTGCTAAGAATCCTACCATTAATCCTATACTCTGCCTTCTAATTCCACCTTTCAAAGTGGGTCACTTACAATCTCCAGAGCCGCGCTCCATCTGCCATTTCGCAGACCGGTTCTGCATTTTATCAACGCCCTCTTGTCAACCTTATACATTATCCCCAACACGAACACCCCTTGTGTCATCTGCAACCCCACCCTCAAATTTCTTCATCCAAGTCATGTATAAAAATAAAAAAAAGAGTAGAGGTCCTAGAACACCACTAGTCACTGACCAACAGGCAGAATACTCTCCATCTCCATGAATCCTATGACTCCCCACTTCTCGAATGAACGTAGTGAGAAACCTTATCAAAAGCCTTACTAAAAGCCATATACTGTCACAGTGAGGTGCTGGGAACGGACCCAAACACGAGACATAGACACTGAAGTACAAGGAACAGGACTTGACTAGAGTAGGAACGTGACAGGATTCAGGCAAATAGCAAGGACAAGAACGCAGACTTGGGCTCAGGAAAGCGGGACCAGGACTAGGAACCATGGGCTAGGAGACAAGGCTTGGACTCCGAGCCCGAGACTGGACAAGGACACAGAACCTGGATCTTGCCTCGGGCTCAGACTCCGGAACCAGGCAAGGACATGACATGGCTTCAGGACAGGACGTGGCTGGGGTCTAGAGGCCTGAGCTTGGAGACAGGCTTGGGTCTCAGCTCCTGAGGCTTGCAGGCTGGGGGCTTGCGTCTTGAGCTAGGCTTGCAGGCTGGGGGCTTGCGTCTTGAGCTAGGCTTGCAGGCTGGGGGCTTGGGTGCAGGATCGTCGAGGCTAGGGTTCTTGGAACTTGGCTGCAGGATCGTCGAGGCTAGGGTTCTTGGAACTTGGCTGCAGGATCGTCGAGGCTAGGGTTCTTGGAACTTGGCTGCAGGATCGTCGAGGCTAGGGTTCTTGGAACTTGGCTGCAGGATCGTCGAGGCTAGGGTTCTTGGAACTTGGCTGCAGGATCGTCGAGGCTAGGGTTCTTGGAACTTGGCTGCAGGATCGTCGAGGCTAGGGTTCTTGGAACTTGGCTGCAGGATCGTCGAGGCTAGGGTTCTTGGAACTTGGCTGCAGGATCGTCGAGGCTAGGGTTCTTGGAGCTCAGAGACAGACTAGGAACCGGAAATCAACATATCCTTCGACAAGCAGGGACTCATCTTTAACACGACACTAACATGAGACAGGACAGAACATAGATATACAGCCGGGACTTATTCTAAGACAAACCAGAACTGAACTTCAACTCCACACCAAGGTGGGACAGGTCTCTCCGTCAGGTAACGGCAAAACAGCCTGACTTACCCCACGGAGGCGAGGACAAGACAGGACCCGACGCAGGGCAACGGCAGAACGGCCTGCCTTACCCCACGGAGGCGAGGACAAGACAAGACACATCCCCCCGCAGGGCAACGGCCAAACGGCCTGACGGCCTGACTTATCCCACAGAGGCGAGGACAGGACAAGACATGACCCCCCGCGGGGCAATGGCAAGACGGCCTGACTTACCCCACGGAGGTGAGGACAAGAAGAGACAAACACCAAAGAACAACAGACAGTTCCATCTCTGCTCCAGGGTAGCTCCAAGTCTCAGTTCAGCCAGCAACCTCAGCTGGCTATGGACACAGCCAGATCCCTACCTAGTTCGGAGTGGCTGGCAGCCACTCAGCTGGCCCGGGAAACAGCCGAATCCATACCGCAAAGACCACTCCAACGAGTGGCAACAAGGCTCCATGAGGCGGTAGTCCTCCAACCAGGCCTAGAGATCACCAATGGTTTCACTAGCCTTCCATCAGCAGGTTGCTCTAAGGGGGACTGACAAGACAAACCAGCAGCCCACACTCAATCCCAAGGCTGCTTATATTGCAAGCCCAAAGATGGGAATCAGGTGCCTATGATTAACTCAAACAAGGGACAGCTGGAAGACCCGGAGTCCTGAGACCACGGACCGGATCATGAAGTGGAATGCGGACTCACGGACCGGACCATGACATATACTGTACTCCACACTCATGACTTTTGGCACCCCCTCAAAATATTCAATCAATCTCTTGAGACATGATCTGCCTCTCACAAAGCCGACTATCCCTAAGAATCATCCGCTGATTTAAGACTCTGGTCTGTACTTCCCAGAATTATCCCTATTATCCTTCTTCAACAAAAGAATAATATTTGCTACCCTCCAATCTTCTGCTACTACTATTATGACAATGATTATTGGCAAAGGCAGTCTCTTTCCTCGCTTCCCGGATTAACCCGGGGTATATCCCGTCTGGCCCCAAAGCCTTATCTATCCAAATGTTTTTCAGAAGTTCCAGCTCATCTTTCTTAATGTCGACACGTTCTCGCTCATTCGTCTGTGTTAAAGTTGCCTTGACGTTCGGCAAAATCCTTCTCGCTGGTGAATACTGAAACAAAATATTCATTAAAGACCTCACCTACCTCCCTCGACTTATTCCTCTTCTTTCGCAGATCAGTCCTACCCTCACTCTAGTCATCTTCCTGTCCTTCACGCGTGTAGAACGTCTTGGGGGGTGGGGGTTCTTAATCCTACTTGCCAAGACCTTCTCAGGTCCCCTACCAGCTCTCCTCTCCGTTCTACAGCTCCTTCCTGGCTACCTTGTAACTCACCAGAGCCCTGTCTGATCCTTGCTTCCAGAAACGCATCCTAAGTCGCTCTGTTCTATGTATTCTCCTTTCTCTTGACTAATGTTCCATGTGTATAAGCTGACGAGAGGCATTGATCGTGTGGATGGTCAGAGGCTTTTTCCAAGGAATGAAATGGCTAGCACGAGGTGCTTGGAAGTAGGTACAGAGGAGATGTCAGTGGTAAGTATTTTACGTAGAGAGTGGTGAGTGCGTGGAATGGGCTGCCGGTGATGGTGGCGGAGGCGGATACGATAGGGTCTTTCAATAGACTCCTGGATAGGTACATGGAGCTTAGAAAAACAGAGGGCTATGGGTAACCCTAGGTAATTTCTAAAGTAAGTACATGTTCGGCACAGCATTGTGGGCTGAAGGGCCTGTATTGTGCTGTATTGGGCTATGTTTCTATGTCTCTTGTTAACCACGGTCCCTTCACCCTACCGTACTTTCCCTTCCTTAATGGGGCAAGCCTAGCTAGAGACAACGACAAGTGCCCCTAAATAGCATTCACATTTCAGTTCTGCATTTTCCTTAGTACATCTGTTCCTAAGTTACTCTCTCGAATTCCAGCCTAATTGCATCATAATTCGCCTGTCCCCAATTAAATATTTTCCCATATCATCTGCTCCTGTTCCTGCCTAAGGCTATAGTAAAGGTCTAGGAGTTGTGGTCATTGTCTCCGAAATGACCGCCCACCGAAAGATCTATCCGCTGACCATGTTTATTGCTTAGTATCATATCTAGAATGACATTTCCTCTCATCGCCTGTCTGCATATTTTATCAGGAAACCTTCCTGGGCACACTTAACAAATTCTGTCCTATGTAAACCCTTTGCGTTAAGGAGGTGCCAATCAACATTAGTTAAGTTGCAGTCGTCCATGACAACAACCCTATTATTTTTGCACTCTTCCGAAATCTTCCCCCCCTCCCCCGCCGATATGCACCGCAATGACCCTGCTGCTACTGGGGGTGGGTCTATCGAATGCTCCCAATCGAGTGATTGCTCCATTTCTGTTTCTGACTCCACCCACGTTGACTCAGTGGTCGATTCTTCCGCGAGATCTCTGTCGCTGCAGCTGTGACTCTATGCAGCTGTGGCAAAAACAGGAAAACAGATTATTATCTGATTGGTGGCCGATAAGGAAAGGGGGAGGTGCAACGAGACCTGGATGTCATTATACACCAGTCATTGAAAGTGGGCATGCAGGTACAGCAGGCGGTGAAAAAGGCGAATGGTATGCTGGCATTTATAGCAAGAGGATTCGAGTACAGGAGCAGGGAGGTACTACTGCAGTTGTACAAGGCCTTGGTGAGACCACACCTGGAGTATTGTGTGCAGTTTTGGTCCCCTAATCTGAGGAAAGACATCCTTGCCATAGAGGGAGTACAAAGAAGGTTCACCAGATTGATTCCTGGGATGGCAGGACTTTCATATGATGAAAGACTGGATCGACTAGGCTTACACTCGTTGGAATTTAGAAGATTGAGGGGGGATCTCATTGAAACATATAAAATCCTAAAGGGATTGGACAGGCTAGATGCAGGAAGATTGTTCTCGATGTTGGGGAATTCCAGAAAGAAGGGTCACAGTTTGAGGATAAAGGGGAGGTCTTTTAGGACAGAGATGAGGAAAAACTTCTTCACACAGAGAGTGGTGAATCTGTGGAATTCTCTGCCACAGAAAACAGTTGAGGCTAGTTCATTGGCTATATTTAAGAGTGAGTTAGAAATGGCCCTTGTGGCTAAAGGGATCAGGGGGTATGGAGGGAAGGCTGGTACAGGGTTCTGAGTTGGATGATCAGCCATGATCATACTGAACGGCGGTGCAGGCTCGAAGGGCCGAATGGCCTACTCCTGCACCTCTTTTCTATGTTTCTATGTTTCTATACCTGATTAGCAATGACACTACTCACTTATTTTATATCCCTCCATTTCCTTCCTGAAACACCTAAATCCTGGAATCTCCAGTAACCATCCCTATCCTTGGGACAGCCAAGTTCTTTTCATGGCCGCAATATGGTAGTGCCATGTACTGACCAACGCTCTAGGTTCATCACCACTGTTTCAGATACTTCTTGTATTAAAATAGACACATTTCAACCCATCCCACTGACTTCATTTATACCGTTTCCACTGCCTGCCCTTCCTCAGCTCCCCCCCAGGCTCCATCTGTTCTGTATATCAACTGCACTATTCTCTGACCTCTCACTCCGTTTCCATTCCTCGGCCAAACTATGCTAACTAGGAGAAGGGTCAGAGATGGAGAGAGAGGGAAAGAGGGGGTAGATGGAGGCAGAGGGAGAGAGAAGAAATGGAGGAAGGCGGAAAGAGGTGGAAGGGAGATAGTGGCGGAGGTGGGTGACAGAGAGGAGACAGAGAGAGAATGGGGAGATAGGGGTGAAGTGGGGGAGCGACAGTGGGAGAAGGGGAAGAGGAAGTCGTGGGAAAAGAGGGTGGAATGGTGAGATGGGGAGATGGAGAGGGGGAAGTGAGGGGAGATAAAGTCAGAGGGAGAGGGAAGAGATGGCGACGGGGGAGAGAGGGGGCAGATATAGTTGGGTAGGCAGAGAGGGACAGAGGGAGGGGAAGACGGGGATGGGAAAGGAGGCGCGGGAGAAGAAACTATCAGAGAAATATCTCAAACCTTCAATCGCAAAAATCTTCTCTTTCAGAGATTCCTCGATCTCCTTCAGAGCCGCGTAGCTATTCACTTTGAAGACAAAATCTGTGGATGGAAGTGACGCTATGGTCTTCAGCTCCTCCTTTGCGCGAAGCTGGTCGAAAACGCCACCAACCTGAGGAGTACAGCAAGGAGGCTGAGTGCCCGATGCCCGGTTCCAGAGACAGAGAGGTGCGGCGGCGGGGAGAGACGGCCGTGTGGCTGAAACCCAGTCCCGGGGAGAGGTGGCGTTGGGGGAGAGGATGGTGTGTCCAATGCTCAGTGCCTGTGTTGTGTGCCAGGTGTGAGGAGAGCACAGTGTGTCCGATGTCCGATCCGTGGGGTGGGGGAGGGGTGTTGGTTGGGAGAAGGTGGTTTGTTCAACGCGCGGTGACTCACCCCAATTGCGTATCGAACAATTTTCTTGGACTCTGCCGCTTGTATGGCCGCGGTGAAAGTAACGTCCAGGTCATTGGATTCACCGTCTGTGATTACAATCATCATTCTTTTTGCCTCGGGCCTGGCGCCGGCCGCTTCTTGAAAGATCTTTTCGCTGACAGAGTGGGACACAGGCATCAGAAACATTCCCGACTGCGTGTGAGAAACTCCGTCCCTCCTCTACTACACCCCCCCCCCCATCTCAGTAAACCCCATCCCTCCCCTACACCACTCCCTGTCCCAGTGACTCCCCTCAATCCTCTACACGGCCCAGGTTTCTGAGACCGTTCCTCCCCTCCGTCCATCCACCTTTTTGTAACAGCACCCTACATTATACCCCTCTTGGCACCCTACATTATACCCCTCTTTGTAACCGCACCCTACATTATACCTCTCTTGGCACCCTACATTATACCACTTTTGGTCTTCGAAGACCCCCCCCCCCCCCCCACTTTTACCCTACGTACCACCCCTTCCTTCCCTTCCTTCCCACACAACCCCGGAGTTAAACTTACGCCACGTATTTGATCCCGCTCGGTGTATAGGTGAGGGAATTCATCTGCTGGATGCGTTGGACAAGTCTTTCATGATCTGTGCTCTGGCGAAACTCCGTGAAGCTGAACTCAGTCCGCACCTTCTCCGAGAATTGTACGAGGGCATACTGCGGGTAGGAGTGGATCTGAGTGCCACAGGGCGCTGGACAGAGGTGTGACTGGGGGACGGTGTGAGTGTGCTGCACTTACGTCGGTGGAGATACAGTTAGGGACACCGTGCTGGGGAAGAAGGGTCACCGAGGGACGGCGTGAGGGAGCTGGGTTAACGTCAGTGGGGATACAGGGCTCTGGGGGAGCGGGATCACTGGGCAACGGTGGGAAGAATTTGCATTGAATTTAACGAGGACACGGTCAGTGACACAGGGCTCTGGAGGTGAAAGTCAGACCCACCTGTGCGTCCTTCCCTTTCAATTTTTTCATGACCTTCAGGATAAAACCTTTCATGATGGCGAAGTCAGAGTTGTCGATACTTCCAGAGCCGTCGATCAGAAAGGCCACGTCTAACTTGACGGCGGGGCAGCCTATATGTCAAGTATAGTGGTAAGGAGGCCGGTTTTCTGCAAATCCCTACATCCCTTACATCTCCACACCCCACCCCCGTCTCCGAGACCCCCTCCCTCCCCTACACACCCCATTTCTTTGTGAGTCCTATCCTTCCCTACACTTCTTCTTTCTCTGTGACCCCTTTCCTTCTACATCCCCCTCCGTCAATGTGACCGTTCCCTCTCACATGCCGGTCATGACTCCGTTCACTCTCCCCGACTTCATAATCCCTTCCCTCCCCATTCCCGTCACCCCTTCCTCCCTTACACCATTCTCTTTCTCTGTAACCTCCTACTTCCCCGACCTTGTTGCTATGGCTACCTTCAAATGCAGGGGTCCGGTTTTGGGGGTTGTCCAGGGTCCCGTCGAACTGGTAGCAGATTCCATTCACGTAGGTATTCTCTCCGCATGTGTAGGACAGGGCGGGTGAACATACCTTGTCCCGGGAAAGATAGAGGGAGAATGGTCAGTATGTGGCAACATGGGGAGTGAAAGGGTGGGCAGCGAGGACGAAGTGAAAGAGAGTGGCGACGTCGTGGGTGGGGTTGAGACGAAGGGTTGTTCGCGAGGAGGGAGGAGTGGCGATGAAAAGGTGGTGGGCATGGCTGTGAGCGGGGAGGGGGAGGAGGGATGGGCGGCGAGGAACGAGGGGAAGGGATGAGCAGTGAGGAGGGAGGTTCTGCAAGGGTGAGGTAGGGCGCAAAGGGAGGGTCCGTGAGGAGGGAGTGGTTGCCTGACCGCACCTACCAGTAGCTGTGGGTCGCTGGCGCTGAGGGCGGTGGACACTGACAGACCCAGCCCACGGACATGGACGCCCGGCGAACCTGAGGATTGGGTTCACAAACACTTGGAGCGTCAGCATTAGCCGGAGGGAACAGGCGGCTACTCGAATGCAGAGGCAACCACCCCCAACCCCATCCCTTCCGCGAGCAAACCTCGGATAAGAATTCTCAGAGCCGACGAAGAGTTGAACAAGACGGCAGAGGTGTAACTGTTTGAGAATGGAGGGGTGGGAAATTGGAAAGAGGGGTTTTGGAGTTTGAAAGGGGAGCGTGAGGTTTCTAATGGAAGGGAGTGGTCGTTTAGTCAGAAGGTGTGGGGTGTTGGACGGAGGGCGTTGGGGTTGAGGATGGAGGAGGTGGGACTCGAGGACGGGAAGTGGGGACATAGACGGAGGGTCTGTGTTCTAGGACGGACGGGGTTGACGGTTTGAATGGAGAGGAGCGGGAATTTGAGGATGGAGGGCGAGGTTTTGAGGGCGGTTGACACAGTGTGGGATGGGGGTTTGAGGACCGTTGGGGTGAGGTGGGGACTTTGACGAACGATGGTTGTGACTTTGACGGAGTGGAATCTGGTTTAGACACAGGAGTGGTGGTTTGGCTTGATGGGAGGAGGATTGAGGATGGAGAGGTTAGGGGTTTTTTGAAAGGGTGGTGGAGACGGCCGGAATGGGATGGGGGTTCAACGTAGGGTGGCGTGGTTTGGACAAGGGTTGCTTTGGATGGAGGTTAGTGAGGATGAGGACGGAGGGGTTTTGGGTTTTGACGGAGTGGGTTGAAGCTTTGAAGACTGAGATGTGTAGAGGTTTAGACCGAGGAGGTGGCTGTTTCAGTATGGAGTCGAGTGAAGATTTGGACGGATGAAAGTTTGGACTGCCGGAGGGGTGAATGTCTATATCTAGGCCGCTTAGGACGCCGGGGTGAGCGAGTTTGGACAGACGGGGTGGGGGCTTGGTCGGAGGGGTGGGGCTTGCGGACGTGGGTGCTGGGGGTTTGGACGGAGTGTGTATAGGTGACGGAGGAGGTGGGGTCCCACATCGCTGACCTGGGGTGCGGAGGAGGTCACACCCCCTGTTCCGGACATCACAGCTGTACACGGCGCCGCTCCCCTTCCCGGGTGAGCCGGCCGCAAGGGGGGCCGTAACGATGATCTTATCCCTGACCGAGGGGAAAGAGAAAATGATCAATTGGTGTGGCCGGCGTTTTCGCAGGGCGCAATCCGCCCTTCCTCTTTAGCGGCCATCTTCCTCACCGCCACTCCCTCACTCTCGCTTCTCACCGCATCTACGCCCCGAATACTGACCCTCCACCCCGCCCTCCCCACCGCCCCGTCCGCACCACCTTCTCTCTGTTCACAAACCCCTCAACGTTCCTCCGCCTTGACAGCCCCTCCACCTTCACCCCACTCCTTCTCTCCCCTTCCTTCATCTTCAACAATCCCTCAACGCCGCTCCATCCCTTCTCACCGCCCCTCCATCCATCCCTCCTCACTACCCTTCCGTCCCTCCCTCTTCTCCCTCCTTTGTCTTCACCATCCCTTCCTCCTCCCTAATTCTCCCTCCTAGCCGTCACTCCTTCCTCGCCTTCCCTCCCGCAGGGCTCCCTCCCTCCTCGATGTTTTCTTCACGAGCCGGATGTTTGTGTTTGCGGTTAATCTGTCAGGGAAACGGTTAACAAGACATCGGATGCGGTTAGGGTGGAGTCTCATGCTTATTCGGCAATGCAGGATGTTAGAGGAGAGAGAGGACGCTCGCCCGGGAGTTGAGCGGGTGAGGGGAGGGCGATGCGTTCAACGCACAATTTCAGAATTGGGGAATTGGGGAGGGGGAGTATGATCCTTTTCCTTACGTTTTATTATTTTTCCCGAACGTTCGCACTTGGTATCCGAAATACGAGTCTGCATCTTGCCGACGGACCGTTGGATTTCGGGAATCGATATTGAACCCTCTGCAGAACAGGACGACTGTGACAGATGGACACACCAACAGTTACTGGATGCGTCAATCATTGCATTTTCCCCGATCCCTATCCTTCTCACCCCCACCCCCTGCAGAACACCCCTTCCCTTTGCTCCAACCTCACAATCCCAAGCAATCTCATCACCAATCTCCTCAACCTTGGTCTCAGCACCTCCCTCTGCAACTGAATAGTTGAGTTAAGAGCCATAGAGCCTTACTACACGGAAACAGTCCCATCGGCCTTAACCTAAGGACCTATTCACCTGCAGTATGTCCATGCAAACCCCTCCATGTACCAAACCAAACCTCTCTTAAATGTTTCAGTTCAACCTCTACCACTACTTCCGCACGTGTGTCAGCCCTAACTGAAGTTTCTCTCAGATTCCCATCAAACATTCCACCTTTCACCCCACATCTGTAACCTCTTATTCTAGTCTCTCCCAGCCTCAGTAGAAACCTGCTAGTACTCGCTCCGTCTACTCCACGAATCATTCTGTACGGGTCTATAAGATCTCCCTTCACTCTCCTCCGTACTAGGGAATAAAGTCCTAACAGAATCAGAATCATGTTTAATATCATCAACATATGTCGTGACATTTTATTTTGCTTTGTGGCAGCAGTATATGATATTGTACCTGTCAAATAGGGGCAGTGGATAATTCTGATTCGATGGAGGATGGACGTGAAAGCACAGAGGAACATCTGGAGGAATTTCTGAAACGCCCGCTCGCTGCTGTCATTACTGTGTGGTCGTGGATCTTTCGGAGGGTAGGCCTCAAAATCCCCGGCCTTGCCTGCTTTTGGCGACCGAGAAGGAGGTCGAATCGCTCGGACAGAGATGGCGCTCAGTACTCAGTGTCGGAGAGCTCATCAGAACTCGAAGTTTTCGGATGACTCAGAGTCGGATTGTGGTCGGCGTGGCAGGGAGAGTTTTTCTTCCTTCTCCCATCTGCGTGAGATGTGGGACATTTGAGAAACTTTGAACTTTACTGTGCTCGTGGACTTTATCAAGTTATGGTATTGTTGCACTGTTGTAACTATATGTTATAATTATGTAGTTTTGTCAGCGTTTTCAGTCTTGCTTTGTCCTGTGTTTTGCGATATCACAACGGAGGAAATAATGTATCATTTCTTAATGCATGCAGTACTAAATGACAAGAAAAGAGGACTACGTGTCTTCATAATCATCATCATTAGTACGTTGCATCACATCGTATTTATAAACCATAAGTTAAAATAAGAAGGATATATATTAGCAATCACAGTAAATTAGTGCAGAGAGAGGGGTGAAATTCTGAAGAAGTGTTCATGTGTTCATTGCTCATTCTGAAAACTGATGGCGATGGGGAAGAAGCTGTTTCTAAAACCTTGAGTGTGTGTCTTCAGGCTCCTGTACCACCTCCTTGATGGTAGCAATGAGAAGAGGGCATGTCTCTGGGCGAAGAAAGTCTTTTATGATGCATGGCACCCTTTTGAGGCATCGCCTTCTGAAGGTGTCCTGGTGAGGTGAGGCTCGTGGCCTTGATGGAGCTGGCTGAGTTTACAACTTTCTGCAGCTTTTTCTGATCCTATGCAGAGCCCCACCTCCCCGGAATAGACGGCGAGGCAACCACTTAGTATGCTCCCCACTGAACTTCCATAGAAATCTTCGTGTGTCTTTGGTGCCATACTAAATCTCCTCAAACGTTTCCGTTTACGTCAGATCCACGCCCGGACAAAATCCTTGCAATTCTTCTCTGCACAGTTTCAACTTTATAGGTTGCACAAGACGTTGGGGTTTGAGTACAGTTCTGGTCAGTTCATTGGTTAGTACAATTTCAACATAACACTTCAACTCCTGTACTCAGTACCCTGATACACAAATGCCAATGTGCTAGACACTTTCTTTCTGACTCTGTCCACCCGTGACGCCACTTGCAAGGACCTATGGATCTGCGTTCCCAGCGCACCTCCCCCCACCATTCACTATATACGTCCTAACCTGGCTTGTCCTCCCAAATTGCAACATCTCACCTTCTCTGCATGAAATTGCATCTGCCATTTTTCAACCCATTTCCCCAGCTATTCTAAACTTTAAGCAACACACATCAAAGTTGCTGGTGAACGCAGCAGGCCAGGCAGCATCTCTAGGAAGGGTTACAGTCGACGTTTCGGGCCGAGAAAGGGTCTCGGCCCGAAACGTCGACTGTAACCCTTCCTAGAGATGCTGCCTGGCCTGCTGCGTTCACCAGCAACTTTAATGTGTGCTACTTGAAATTCCAGCATCTGCAGATTTCCTCGTGTTTGCGTATTCTAAACTTTGCAAGCTTCGATGGTCTTACGGTCAGAACCACGGGATTCAGCAGCGCAGTAGAAACGGCAATTGCTCTTGTGAATATGCGCGTGTCAGCTGATTATTATTTAATCGTGATAGTATTTAACTCCATACTTGTCGTCATAGTGCTTGTCGAGACTTGTTCTGAGTATATCAACGATTCGCTTTTGCCTTGTGTGAGAAATCGGACTGTGGGGTCAATTGACTACGAAGACCCGCGGTATTCGTTTAATAATTAGATGTTCTTTTTAGCCGGAATGTAGGCTCCGTTTTCCCGTTTGAGAGTTGTAGTTAACGGCCCTCTTCAGCCTAACGTTTATTGTTTTATTTTCCCTTGAACACTGTTCGCATTGAAGTTTTGTGAACTATCGACCCGCTTCAGTGTCTCTCACTCCGCACTTGGGCCGTGTCCCAACTGGGTGACACGTTCCTGCTGTCCACTATACACCCTACACAACACAATCAATAAGAACAGGCAGCAGCACCTCTGCAAGATTATTTTTGAGGCTGGTAACCAAGATTCCGCCAACCTCACTAAATTCACTTCCTGTACACTCATAACTACTTCTGCTCTTACTCAACGTGAGTTTGCGGATGACACCGCCTTATTGGACTTTATCTTAAATAACGCTGAGCTGGTGGACGGGAAAGCGACAGAGAGCGTAGTGACACGGTGCCCTTACAGCACAAAAGAGCTGGCCATTGGCCTCAAGATGCGGGCGGGATGCACATGTTCCCGTCTACGTCAATGATGGTCGAGGGAGTTCAGGTTCAAGAACTAAGCAGCGAATGGCCTGCGTTAGTCCAACGGGTCGCCACCACGGCCAGGAAGTTCACCAGTACCTCCACTGCCTCAGGAGCGTTCTCTGCAACTTGTCCCGCATGGATTTTTAAAACAATGGATAGACATAGAAAGCATCCTTTTATAGCTTGATATGGCAAGTGCTCTGCCCTTGATCACATGAAAACACAAAGCTGTGAACGCAACTCAGTACATCACGTAAATCAGCCACACTGCCCGCTGCCTCGTAAAAGCAGCCCACATAATCCTCCCACCCCGGACATTCCCTCTTCACCAGTCTCCTATCGGGCCGAGAATACTGTAGAGAAGTCCCGGAAGCACGTCCCACAGGCTCAGCGATAGTTTCTATCCCGCTGTTAGGAGGCGGGGAACAGAAGGACGGGACGGCAAGTAAACACATTATCTCAGACTGAGAGGCGTTGCACAGCTGACAGGATGGGGAAACGGAATCGTTGTTCTTTACTTTGCAAAACCGAGCTGAAAATTGCAACAGAGGAACAGAGAAAGGGAGGGACGTAGGGAAGGGAGGGAGAGAGGGAGAGGGGGAGGGGAATGGAGGAGTAAGGAGAGAGGGGCAAGAGGAGGGAGTGGAAGAGAGGGCTTTGGGAGGTGAGAGAAAGAAAGGGGAGGGAAGGGGATAGAGTGGGGTGGGGGGCGAAGGGGGTGGGGAGAAGGAGAGGGGAGAGACGGCCTTGGGTGAGAGGGGATGAAAGAAGAGGGTGAGGGAGTGGAGGAGGGAGAGAGAGGAGGGTGGATGGGGATGGACTGAGGGTGAGGGGTGGGAGAGGTGGATGGCGAGAGAAGGGGATGGCAAGGGGACAGAGAAAGGAGGGAGAGAGAAGGGAGGGGATAGGGAGGAAATGGAGAGAGGAGGGCGAGGGAGAGGGAATAGGTGAAGAGAAGGAAGAGGTTGGAGGGAAAGGAATTGTAGGAGAGTGGAGGGAAAGGAGAGGGGAGGAAGGAGAACAGAAGGAGGGTAGAGGGACGGACAGGAGGTAGGGAGAAGTCATAAGGGGGAAGAGGAGAGGGGACGGTGAGGAGATAGTGGAGTAAGGGTAGCGTGAGGGGGAGAATGCGGTAAATGGGAGGGAGGGGAAAACGGGCACGGGAAAGGATAGATCGGGGGTGGTGAAGAGGTAAGGACTTTCCTGATATGAGACATCTCTAAACGTCCACGCTGTCATTCCGTTAACAGGATCAACCTGCCAAGGCTCTCCGATTTCCCACCCTCTCTCCCAGCGCCTTTCCCCAAAGCTGGGGGAGGTTAGAGACTCACCGTTCAGCAGGAACGGAACGGAGACCCCGCAGCGAGACATTCGGGTAGGATTCCGGCAGAACGACTGAGGGAGGGTGGGGCAGAGGGGAAGTAAGAGTCATATCCACAGAAACCACAGACCATGAAATAAGATGTAGGTGACAAATAGCTGAGCAGATCTGGTAGAGAAGATCGCTCGAAATGGAAGGATGACATTCGGATGAGTGACGAGGTTCTGCATAGAGAGTTCGGGGAGTTACGTGCTAAGTTAAAGGGCAGGGTGTCAGGATTACTACCCGTGCCACGCGCTAATGAGGCTAGAACTAGAAACAATATACAGATTAATACGTGGCTAAGGAGTTGGTGCAGGAGAGAAAGCATAAGATTCTTGCATCATTCCAAGAAAGGCGGGACCTGTACAGAGGGACTGGAAGGGGACTAATATCCTAGCGGGAAGATTTGTTAATGCTGCACGGTGGGATTTAAACTAGATGTGCAGGGGGATGGGAACCAGAGTACCAGAACAATTAGTGGAGAGGGTGTGGAAGGGAAATGTTGTGAAGATCTCAGTTAAAGTTAGGAGTCAAAAGGTTGAGCATGGTGCGACAAAATCGAGAGGTATGAATACAGGACTGAGGATGCTGTACTGAATGCATGTTGTGTCATGGTCCGGTCCGTGAAGTCTGCATTCCGGTTCACGGTCCAGTTCATCGATTCCTTATTCCGGATTTTCCAGTTTTCCCTTGTTCCATTGTGTGCTTTAATTGAGGCACCTGATTCTAGTTTCAGGTTGGCTCCTGGATTCAGTTTGGGCTGCTGGACAGTTCCCTTCCCTTCCCTTCTGCTTCCTTCTGAATGTCCGCCTGCAACCTCGTCAGTATCCCCATCAAGTTCAACTGCCGGAGTGAGACTGGAGACTTGCCACGCCAAGAGAAAGAACTATCTATCGTTGAGTTTGGAACTGTCTCTTTGTGTCCCCGTATTTAGTGTCCGTGTTCTGTGTACGAGACCCGGCCCTACGTCCTGTGCTTCCCAAGGAGGTTCCCGGCTCTGTGTTTTGCGTTCCTGTGCTTAAGTCCAAGGCTTTGCGCTCCTGTGCTCCATTGCAAGGCTCTACGTTCCTGTGCTCCAGTCTAAGACTCTGTGTTCCTGTGCTCAAGTCCAAGGCTAAATGTTCCTGTGCTCAAGTCCAAGGCTCTGTGCTCCTGTGTTCCAAGATCAAGTCCAGGCGCCGTGTTCCAGCCTAATCCAAGACTGAGCTTCGTGCCCTCGCCCAGCCTAGGGGTACCTCGCCCAGCCCGGGAGTAACTCGCCCATCTCGGTGCTGGAGATTTCTCGTCATGTGCTGGGTATTCCTCGTCCTGTGCTGGATCGTCCCCCTCCGAATCCTCGGCAGTTTACCTCGACAGTTTACCTCGGCTGTTATCCCGGCCCTGTGTCTAAGAAAGGGTCCCGGCCCTGCGTTCCTAGAAAGGGTCCCGGCCCTGCTCTCCTAGAAAGGGTCCCGGCCCTGCACTCCTAGAAAGGGTACCGGCCCTGCGCTCCTAGGAGACGTCCTGGCTCCGTACCCAAGATCCTAACCAAGCCGAGTCCAAAAGCCGAGCCAAACCTAGTCCAAAAGCCACGTCCTGCCCAGGAGTACCTCGCCCAGCCCAGGAATACCTCGCCCAGCCCGGTGCTGGAGATTCCTCGTCCTGTCCTGTAGCCAAGTCCTGTCCTTGCCAAGATCCTAGACCCGAGTCCTTGCCTAAACCAGGGTTCCGGTTTCGAGTCAAGACCCAGGTTCCGAGTCCTTGTCCAGACTCTGGTTCCGGATTTCCGAGTCCCTAGTCCAGGCTCCTTATTCCTAGTTCCACGTCCGGGTCTCGTGCTCTAGCCCAAGTCCTAGCCCAGGCCCTGAATCCTAATCTCGTTCAGGGCCTGTGTCAATGTCCAGCGTCGCTTCTTTCTGACTCACCTTGCTATCTCGACAATCCTAGTCCTGTTCCTAGAACTTCAGTGTCTGTGTCTTGCATTTGGGTCCGCCTTTAGCGCCCCCTTGTAACAGAATGCGTGTTGCACTGAATGCGTGTGGTACTGAAGGTGTTGTACTGAATGCGCGCAGTATATGGAATAAGGGAGATGAACTTGCATCACAGTTGCAGATCAGCGGGTATGATGTTGTAAGCATCATGGAATCACGGCTAAAAGATTACAGCTGGGAGCTTAATGTCCAAGGCTACACATTGAATCCAAAGGATAGGCAGGAAGGCAGATGGGGTGGCGTTGCTCTGTTGGTAAATAAAAATGAAATCAAATCATTAGGAAGAGGTGACATAGGGTGGGAAGCGGTCGATTCATTGTGGATAGAACTAAGGAATCCTAAGGGTAAAAACCCTGATGGGAGTTGTTGTTGCAATAAGGTGTAGGGAGCGGACCCGAGAGCAGGATACCGAGAGGTAGGTAGCATTAACAGAAGTGTGTTTATTACTAGTTGCAAGGAAAGCCAGAGAGCGAACGTCGGACAACAGACCGGAGGAACCTGGACTTGGACTTGGCCACGGAGCCTGGACTCGTACACGGAACCCAGACTCGCACGCGGAACCTTTACTTGCACTTGGACTCGGACACGGAGCCTGGACTTGGACTTGGAATTGGACACGGAGCCTGGACATGGACACAGAACCTGGACTTGGAAAGGGAGCGTGTACTTGGACTTGGACCCGAAGCCTGAACTTGGACTTGGACTTGGACCCGGAGTCTGGACTTGGACTTGGACTTGGACTTAGACCCGGCGCCTGGACATGGACTCGGACTTGGATTCGGATATGGAACCCGGACTTGGACTTGGACTCGAACACGGAGAGACAGAATACCCAACTCGGAATAGCGGCAAACGGCCGGACCTACTCAGCTGGAAACGAAACGACTAAACTAACCAACGACAGACAATCCATATCTTGACACGGCCGGCAATCTCTCAGCTGGACACGGACAGACAGAATTTCCAACTCGGAGCGGCGGCAAACGGCCGGACCTGCTCAGCTGGAAACGAGACGACAAAAACCAAACAATGACAGTCCATCTGTATCTTGGCTCGGAGTGGCGGCAAAGCGGCCGACAAATCAGCAGGACACGAAAACGACAGAATTCACTGAGCAGCCACAGGCACCGAAGCAACTTAGAGTCTACGATTCTCGGCGGCTCCTTGACGAGCATAGCCACACTGGCTACGGTGACGAACCAGCAGCGAGTAAATGTAAGCCGGAGTTTTTATGCTGCCGGTTCGAATGAAGATCTGGTACCCCAATCAAGGAGCCCGTTGGAACACGAGAAAAACGAAATTAAATGAAATGAGGAGTCAACGGACCGGACCGTGACAGTTGTATACAGACACCAAAACAGTAGAAAGGATGTTGCCTATAAATTACAACTGCGATAGAAATGCCAAAAGAGCAATGTTACTATCAATAGTCATGGGGAGACTTCAATATACGGTAGATTGGGAAAATCGTGTGGTGCTAAATTCCAGGAGAGGGAATTCTTTGAGTGCTAAGAGATGGCTTTTAGAGCAGCTCGTGGTTGAGCCCACTAGAGGATCAGCTATCCTGGATTGGGTGTTGTGCAGTGAGCCAGATTTGATTAAAGACATTAAGTTACAAGAACCCTTCGGGGAAAGTGATCATAATGTGATCAAATTCACCCTGAAACTGGAAAGCTAAAGTCAGATGTATCAGTATTACAGGGGTATAAAGGGAATTACAGCGGCTTGAGAGAGGAGTTGGCCAGGGTTGACTGGAAAAGAACACTGGCAGGCGTGACGGCAGAACAGCAATGGCTGGAATTTCGGGAAGCAATTCGGAAGGCACAGGATATACAAATCCTAAAGAGGAAGAAGTATTCTAAAGAAAAGATGACACAACCATGGCTAACAAGACAAGTCAAACCCGACATAAAAACCAAAGAGAGGGAATATAATAGAGCAAAGACTAGTAGGAAGTTAGAGGTTTATGAAGCTCTTAAAAGCCAACAGAAGGCAACTAGAAAGTCTTTAAGAATGTAAAGATGGGGGTGCTATGGAGCCACGAACCAAGATGGCAGCTTAACGTGGAGGCGCCGTACAACCTTGCACTACACAACTTTTAAACACTAAGTTAATAATACAAACTGAACTCGGACTGTGTCATAAAATGACTGCAATCAAGAACTGTCATATTTTCACCCGAAGACGCGGCTCCCAAAAACCAAAAATCAACAGTCCATCGACAGAGCAAGACGAGGAAGCTACTAGTAACATGGCGGAGCTAACGGCGGTGCTAGCTGAACTAAAGTTACTTCGCTAGGATCCAAACTGGACAGGGATTGGACAGGCTAGATGCAGGAAGATTGTTCCCGATGTTGGGGAAGTCCAGAACGAGGGGTCACAGTTTGAGGATAAAGGGGGAGCCTTTTAGGACTGAGATTAGGAAAAACTTCTTCACACAGAGAGTGGTGAATCTGTGGAATTCTCTGCCACAGGAAACAGTTGAGGCCAATTCATTGGCTATATTTAAGAGGGAGTTAGATATGGCCCTTGTGGCTACGGGGATCAGGGGGTATGGAGGGAAGGCTGGTGCAGGGTTCTGAGTTGGATGATCAGCCATGATCATAATAAATGGAGGTGCAGGCTCGAAGGGCCGAATGGCCTTCTCCTGCACCTATTTTCTATGTTTCTATGTATAGATGACCACCTGGGTAAAATGGCCAGCTCTGTCGCTGCCTTGGAAAACAATATAACCATATGATCATATAACAATTACAGCACGGAAACAGGTCATCTAGGCTCTTCTAGTCCGTGCCGAACTCCAACTCTCACCTAGTCTCACAGATCTGCACTCAGCCCATATCGCTCCATTCCTCTCCTGTCCGTATAGCTATCCAATTTAATTTTAAACGACAACATCGAACCTGCCTCAACTACTTCTGCTGGAAGCTCATTCCACACAGCCACCACTCTCTGAGTAAAGAAGTTCCCCCTCATGTTACCCCGAAACTTTTGTCCTCTAACTCTCAACTCATGTCCTCTTGTTTGAATCTTCCCCACTCTCAATGGAAAAAGTCTAACCACGTCAACTCTATCAATCCCCCTCACAATTTTAAACGCCTCTATCAAGTCCCCCCTCAACCTTCTACGCACTCCAAAGAATAAAGACCTAACTTGTTCAACCTTTCTCTGTAACTTAGGAGATGAAACCCAGGTAACATTCTAGTAAATCTTCTCTGCACTCTCTCTATTTTGTTGACATCTTTCCTATAATTCGGTGACCAAAACAGTACACAATACTCCAAATTTGGCCTCACTAATGCCTTGTACAATTTCAAACATTACATCCCAACTCCTATACTCAATGCTCTGATTTATAAAGGCCAGCATACCAAAAGCTTTCTTCACCACCCTATCCACATGAGATTCCACCTTCAGAGAACTATGCACCATTATTCCTAGATCCCTCTGTTCCACAGCATTTTTCAATGCCCTACCATTTACCGTGTATGTCCTATTTTGATTAGCCCTACCAAAATATAGCACCTCAGATTTATCAGCATTAAACTTCATCTGCCATCTTTCAGCCCACTCTTCTAACTGACCTAAATCTCTCTGCAAGCTTTGAAAACCTACTTCATTATCCACAACTCCACCTATCTTAGTAACATCTGCGTACTTACTCATCCAATTTACCACCCCATCAACCAGATCATTAATGTATATGACAAACAACATTGGACCCAGCACAGATCCCTGAGGCACACCACTAGACACCGGCCTCCAATCTGACAAAAAGTTATCCACCACCACTCTCTGGCGTCTCCCATCCAGCCACTGCTGAATCCATTTTACTACCTCAAGATTAATAGCTAACGATTGAACCTTCCTAACTAACCTTCCGTGTGGAACTTGCCAAAGGCCTTACTGAAGTCCATATAGACAACATCCACCACTTTACCCTCGTCAACCTTCCTAGTAACCGCTTCAAAAAATTCAATAAGATTTGTCAAACATGACTTTTCACGCACAAATCCATGTTGACTGTTCCTAATCAGACCATGTCTATCCAGATAATTATATATACCATCTCTAAGAATACTTTCCATCAATTTACCTACCACTGACGTCAACTCACAGGCCGATAATTGCCAGGTTTACTCTTAGAACCTTTTTTAAACAATGGAACAACATGAGCACTACGCCAATCCTCCGGCACCATCCCCGTTTCTAATGACATTTGAAATATTTCTGTCAGAACCCCTGCTATTTCCATACTAACTTCCCTCAAGGTCTTAGGGAATATCCTGTCAGGACCCGGAGACTTATCCACTTTTATATTCCTTAAAAGTGCCAGTACTTCCTCTTCTTTAATCATCATAATTTCCATAACTTCCCTACTTGTTTCCCTTATCTTACACAATTCAATATCCTTCTCCTTAGCGAATACTGAAGAAAAGAAATTGTTCAGAATCTCCCCCATCTCTTTTGGCTCCACACATAGCTGTCCACTCTGATTCTCTAAGGGACCAATTTTATCCCTCACTATCCTTTTCCTATTAATATAACTGTAGAAACCTTTGGGAATTATTTTCACCTCGCCAAAGCAACCTCATATCTTCTTTTAACTTTTCTAATTTCTTTCTTAAGATTCTTTTTACATTCTTTATATTCCTCGAGTACCTCATTTACTCCAAGCTGCCTATATTTATTGTAGATATCTCTCTTTTTCCGAACCAAGTTTCCAATATTCCTTGAAAACCGTGGCTCTCTCAAACTTTTAACCTTTCCTTTCACCGTAACAGGAGCATAAAAATTCTGTACCCTCAAAATTTCACCTTTAAATGACCTCCATTTCTCTATTACATTTTTCCCATAAAACAAATTATCCCAATCCACTCCTTCTAAATCCTTTCGCATCGGCTCAAAGTTAGCCTTTCTCCAATCAAAATTCTCAACCCTAGGTCCAGACCTATCTTTCTCTATAATTATATTGAAACTAATAACATTGTGATCACTGGACCCGAAGTGCTCCCAACACAAATCTCCGTCACCTAACCTATCTCATTCCCTAACAGGAGATCCAACACTGCCCCTTCTCTAGTTGGTACCTTTATGTATTGCTGCAAAAAACTATACTGCCCACATTTCACAAACTCCAAGTCATCCAGCTCTTTTACAGAATGGGCTTCCCAGTCTCTGTGTGGAAAATTAAAATCTCCCACAATCACAACCTTGTGCTTACTACAAATATCTGCTATCTCCTTACAAATTTTCTCCTCCAATTCTCGCTCCCCATTTGGTGGTATATAATACCGCCCCATAAGTGTTACTACACCTTTCCCATTCCTCAATTCCACCCAAATAACCTCCCTAGACGAGCCCTCTAATCTAGTCTGCCAGAGCACCGTTGTAATATTTTCTCTGACAAGCGATGCAACATCTCCCCCTCTTGTCCCTGCGATTCTATCACACCTGAAGCAATTAAATCCAGGAATATTTAGTTGCCAATCACACACCTCCTGTAGCCATGTTTCACTAATAGCTACCACATCATATTTCCAGGTATCAATCCATGCTTTAAGCTCATCCACCTTTCTTACAATGCTCCTAGCATTAAATTAAATGCATTTAAGAAATGTTCCACCTCTTACTCTGTGCTTATCACTAACGGTGCCAACAACTTTACTATTTTTCTTTTTCTTCCTTCTCCCCTACATCTGTTGTACACTCTGTTTCCCCTCCCCCCTTGTATCTAGTTTAAATCCATCGAAGCCTCTCAAGCAAACCTACCTGCAGGAATATTTGTCCCTCTCCAGTTCGGATGTAAACCGTCCCGCCGGAACAGGTCCCACCTTCCCTGGAAACATAGAACATAGAATAGTACAGCACAGTACAGGCCCTTCGGCCCACAATGTTGTGCCGACCCTCAAACCCTGCCTCCCATTTAAGCCCCCACCTTAAATTCCTCCATATACCTGTCTAGTAGTCTCTTAAACTTCACTTGTGTATCTGCCTCCACCACTGACTCAGGCAGTGCATTCCACGCACCAACCACTCTCTGAGTAAAAAACCTTCCTCTAATATCCCCCTTGAACTTCCCACACCTTACCTTAAAGCCATGCCTTCTTGTATTGAGCAGTGGTCCTCTGGGGAGGTGGCGCTGGCTATCCACTCTATCTATTCCTCTTATTATCTTGTACACCTCTATCATGTCTCCTCTCATCCTCATTCTCTCCAAAGAGTAAAGCCCTAGCTCCCTTAATCTCTGATCATAATGCATACTCTCTAAACCAGGCAGCATCCTGGTAAATCTCCTCTGTACCCTTTCCAATGCTTCCACATCCTTCCTATAGTGAGGCGACCAGAACTGGACACAGTACTCCAAGTGTGGCCTAACCAGAGTTTTTTAGAGCTGCGTCATTACATCGCGACTCTTAAACTCTATCTCTCGACTTATGAAAGCTAACACCCCATAAGCTTTCTTAACTACCCTATCCACCTGCGAGGCAACTTTCAGGGATCTGTGGACATGTACCCCCAGATCCCTCTGCTCCTCCACACTACCAAGTATCCTGCCATTTACTTTGTACTCTGCCTTGGAGTTTGTCCTTCCAAAGTGTACCACCTTACACTTCTCCGGGTTGAACTCCATCTGCCACTTCTCAGTCCACTCCTGCATCCTATCAATGTCTCCATGCAATCTTTGACAATCCTCTACACTATCTACAACACCACCAACCTTTGTGTCGTCTGCAAACTTGCCAACCCACCCTTCTACCCCCATATCCAGGTCGTTAATAAAAATCACGAAAAGTAGAGGTTCCAGAACAGATCCTTGTGGGACACCACTAGTCACAATCCTCCAATCTGAATGTGCTCCCTCCACCACCACCTTCTGCCTTCTGCAGGCAAGCCAATTCTGAATCCACCTGGCCAAACTTCCCTGGATCCCATGCCTTCTAACTTTCTGAATAAGCCTACAGTGTGGAACCTTGTCAAATGCCTTACTAAAATCCATATAGATTACATCCACTGCACTACCCTCATCTATATGCCTGGTCACCTCCTCAAAGAACTCTATCAGGCTTGTAAGACATGATCTGCCCTTCACAAATCCATGCTGACTGTCCCTGATCAGACCATGATTCTCTAAATGCCTATAGATCCTATCTCTAAGAATCTTTTCCAACAGCTTTCCCACCACAGACGTAAGGCTCACTGGTCTATAATTAGCCGGACTATCCCTACTACCTTTTTTGAACAAGCGAACAACATCCGCCTCCCTCCAATCCTCTGGTACCATTCCCGTGGACAACGAGGACATAAAGATCCTAGCCAGAGGCTCAGCAATCTCTCCTCTCGCCTCGTGGAGCAGCCTGGGGAATATTCCGTCAGGCCCCAGGGACATATCTGTCCTAATGTATTTTAACAACTCCAACACTTCCTTTCCCTTAATATCAGCATGCTCCAGAACATCAATCTCACTCATATTGTCCTCATCATCATCAAGTTCCCTCTCATTGGTGAATACCGAAGAGAAATATTCATTGAGGACCTCGCTCACTTCCACAGCCTCCAGGCACATCTTCCCACCTTTATCTCTAATCGGTCCTACCTTCCTTCCTGTCATCCTTTTTATCTTCACATAATTGAAGAATGCCTTGGGGTTTTCCTTTACCCTACTCGCCAAGGCCTCCTCATGCCCGCTTCTTGCTCTTCTCAGCCCCTTCTTAAGCTCCTTTCTTGCCACCCTATATTCCTCAATAGACTCATCTGATCCTTGCTTCCTAAACCTCATGTATGCTGCCTTCTTCCACCTGACTAGATTTTCCACCTCACTTGTCACCCATGGTTCCTTCACCCTACCATTCTTTATCTTCCTCACCGGGACAAATTTATCCCTAACATCCCGCAAGAGATCTCTAAACATTGACCACATGTCCATAGTACATTTCCTTGCAAAAACATCATCCCAATTCACACCCGCAAGTTCTAGCCTTATAGTCTCATAATTTGCCTTTCCCCAATTAAAAATTTTCCTGTCCTCTCTGATTCTGTCCTTTTCCATGATAATGCTAAAGGTCAGGGAGCGGTGGTCACTGTCCCCCAGATGCTCACCCACTGAGAGATCTGTGACCTGACCCGGTTCATTACCTTGTACTAGATCTAGTATGGCATTCCCTCTGGTCGGCCTGTCCACATACTGTGACAGGAATCCGTCCTGGACACACTTAACAAACTCTGCCCCATCTAAACCCTTGGAACTAATCAGGTGCCAATCAATATTAGGGAAGTTAAAGTCACCCATGATAACAACCCTATTATTTTTGCACCTTTCCAAAATCTGCCTTCCAATCTGCTCCTCTGTATATCTGCTGCTACCAGGGGGCCTATAGAATACCCCCAACAGAGTAACTGCTCCCTTCCTGTTCCTGACTTCCACACATTTTGACTCAAAAGAGGATCCTACTACATTACCCACCCTTTCTGTAGCTGTAATAGTATCCCTGACCAGTAATGCCACCCCTCCTCCCTTTTTCCGCCCTCTCTATCCCTTTTAAAACACTGAAATCCAGGAATACTGAGAATCCATTCCTGCCCTGGTGCCAGCCAAGTCTCTGTAATGGCCACTACATCATAATTCCATGTATGTATCCAAGCTCTCAGTTCATCACCTTTGTTCCTGATGCTTCTTGGATTGAGGTACACACATTTCAGCCCTTCTACCTTACTGTCTTTATACCGTTTATTCTGCTTCTCTTTCCTCAAAGCCTCTCTATATGTTAGATCTGGCTTTACTCCGTGCACTTCTTTCACTGCTCTATCGCTCTGGGTCCCATCCCCCTCGCAAATTAGTTTAAACCCTCTCGAACCATGCCAGCGAACCTACCTGCAAGGATATTGCTCCCCCTCGAGTTCAGGTGCAACCCATCCAATCTGTACAGGTCCCACCTTCCCCAGAAGAGATCCCAATGATCCAAAAATCTAAAACCCTGCTCCCTGCACCAACTCCTCAGCCATGCATTCAACTGCCATCTCCTGCAATTCTTACCATCACTGTCACGTAGCACTGGCAGCAATCCTGAGAACGCCACCCTTGAGGTCCTGTTCTTCAGCCTTCTGCCTAATTCCCGAAACTCACACTTCAGGACCTCATCCCTCTTCCTGCCTATGTCGTTGGTCCCAACATGTATCACGACTTCTGATTGCTTTCCCTCTCGTACCAGGGTGTCGTGCACCCGGTCACAGACATCCCGGATCCTGGCACCCGGGAGGCAACAAACCATGCGGGTGTCCTTCTCACGTCCACAAAATCTCCTGTCTGCTCCCCTGACTATAGAGTCTCCAATGACGACAGCTCTCCTCTTCTCCATCCCACTCTTCTGCACCACAGGGTCAGACTCAGTGCCGGAGGCCCTGCCACCATGGCTCACACCTGGTCGGTCGTCCCCGCCGACAGTATCCAGGACGGTAAACTTATTCAGGGGAATGGCTACAGGGGTGCTCTGCACTACCTGTCTGCTCACCTTCGCTTTCCCCCCTCTGACTGTCACCCAACGACCTGCTTCCGACAGCCTAGGTGTGACTACCTCCCTGTAGCTCTCATCTATGACTGCCTCATTTTCCCTTATGAGTAGAAGGTCATCCAGCTGCTGCTCCAGATTCCTTACGCGGTCTTCCAGATCGCCCAGCCGTATGCACTTCTGGCAGATATCACTCTGCGGGAGAGGGGAGTTCCCCCAAGACTGCCACATCTCACATGAGAGGCACATCACCGTCTCAGGGAGACATTGTCAAAACTAACTGCGAGCTAGCTTGTCCTCCGCCTCTTCTCGTCGAAGCCTCTCGAGTCAAAGCCTCAAAGCTCCACTCCTTCGAAAACTGCCCAATTATCTCTAAATCTGAAGCCCTCCCTCCAGCACCATGTCTTCAGCCACGTGTTGATCTGCGCTATCTTACTGTTTCTAAACCAGCCTGCACGTGGCACTGGTAGCAATCCTGAGATTGCTATCCTCGAGGTCCTGTCCTTTAACTTGGCGCCTAACTCCCAAAACTCACCTTTCAGGACCTCCTCACTCCTCCTACCCACGTCATTGGTCCCTACATGGACCACGACATCTGGCTGCTCACCGTCCCTCTCGAGCATACTGAGAACTCGATCCGAGATATCGCAGACCTTGGTACCAGGGAGGCAACAAACCATCCGAGATTCTCGATCTCTTCCAGAGAACCTCTTATCTGTCCCCCTAACTATCGAATCCCCTATCACTACTGCTCTCCTCTTTTCCCTCCTTCCTTTCTGAGTTGAGGGTCCCATCTCGGTGCCAGAGACGCAACCACTGCAACTTGTCCCTGGTAGGTCGTCCCCATCAACAGTATCCAAAATGATGTACTTATTATTGGTGGGAATGGCCACAGGGGTGCTCTGCTCATTCTGTCTATTCCCCTTCCCTCTCCTGACAGTCACCCAGCTACCTGTCTCCTGATTCTTAGGGGTGACTATCTCCCTGTAACTCCTCTCTATTTCTGCCTCTGCCTCCCGAATCATCCGAAGTTCATCCAGCTCCAGCTCCAGTTCCCTAACTCGGATTGTCAGGAGCTGCAGCTGGATGCACCTTTTACAGGTGTAGTCATCAGGGACAATTGTGCTCGCCCTGACTTACCACATCCTGCAAACGGAGCACTCGACTGCCCGAACTGCTGCCTCCATTACCTACTCTTAAGGTACAGTAATTAGATTTGTTAAAGGAACTTACCCGGCCTTACCTCACTTGGAGTGAAGCTCTTCCTCAGCCTCTGCTCACCGAAGCCTCAGGAGCCAAAGCCTTCCTACTCTGTCTCCCTCCACTCCGTCGCCAGCTGCAACGTCGCCCGCTCCGTTAATCTGCTCTCTTTTAAATACTCCTGCTGCCTCACGGTCCGACTTCCACGCCCTTGCGTAGTCATGCCCCGTTCAGCTGCCGAAGAAACATGTCAGAGGTGAAGCGAAATGTTGCTTCTAATACCACACGGATGGAAGAGGCTGAAAACAGCATAATGACGACAGAGGAGCACCTGGGAAAGAACAAGACTGAACTAACCGACAGCATGAAACGAATCGCCTACTTGGAATACAAGACTGAAGATCTGGAGAATTGGAATCAAAGGAAAAAGTTGCGGTTGTTCGTCCTCTGGGAGGGTGCTGGGGGAAACCAGCCACCGCTGGAGTTCATACAAAACGCGGTACCGCGCTGGCTGGAGCTGGTCACCGACACAGATCCTCCATTCTAGAAAGAGTTCACCGAACTCCAGCACCGCCGAAACCAAACCAGAACAGAGCGGTTCTCATTCGGTTCCTGAAACTTCAAGATCAGGAGTTTGTTTTCCGCTCCACTAAACAGAGTAATATCACGTGTGAGGGAAACAAGCTTTTTTTTCGCTCGGGACTTCTCAGCTGAGACCACGCGACAGCGAAACTAGTTCAACACGGTCAGAAGGGTGTTCGTCGAAAAAGGGACTTTCCGCGGATTTCAACATAATCCATGCAAGATGAGGGTCCTTCACAATGGGAAAATACACCTGTTTTCACCACCGAAAGAGGCGGATGATTTCCATCGAGGACACGCCTGAAGGATCTGATTAAGGCAGTGATGAGATTTGTTTACTTTCATACCCATGAGAATCGGCTGATACTGACTGCTCAACCGGTATAAGACTGCACTGAGTCCCAGAAGACATCTTTTTTCTTCCTTCATTTTTTTTTTAACTAGAACTGCCACTTTAGCCTCTTTTATTCTATTCTTGAAAAGATACTGTACTTAAGAGGTTGTTTTTGCCGCCAGAATAGCTTTATTATTTTGCCTATTTTTATTATTTATAACATTTTTGTTTGTGGAAACCTTGATTCTATTGAGATGGAACTCCACGGACCTGAATGACTATTTATAATAGGCAATACTGGCAATACAGTTCAGTGGCTACTTTGATTTTATTTTTATGCTGAGTGGGTTGAGTATATAATGTTCATGATATAATAAGGTGCATGGTTGATGGACACCACTAGTTGCCTATGGAGTTAGGTTCGCATAGTTTATCTGCTCCTCCATAGAGTGGATCAACACAAGCCCTATAGTTTTTTGTTTTGAGGAAGGGAGGGGGAATTCAAGAGTTCAAATGTGTAAATGTATATGTGTTTTTTGTTTTTCTTTACGTATGTCGTGCACCCAACACAGTAGTAATATTTCTTACTCCTTTCCCGGTGTAATTGACATGTACTATATATGGAACAAACGAGCACTCAGAATATCTCTAATATAAAAGTCACAAGCTGGAATGTTAGGGGACTAAAGAGGTTAATCAAATTGAAACAGGTTATGAATAGGATCAAACAGCTTAAGTCCAAAATAATTTTTCTTCAAGAAACTCATCTGACAGTCTCAGATATAAAATTGGTACAGAGTAGATGGCCTGGCCAAGTAATATATGCAACATACAACAACTCTGCTAGAGGTGTACTTATTCTTATTCATAGAACGATACCATTTCATACTGTGAAAATAATCCAAGACTCAGCCGGAAGGTATGTTATCACGCAAGGTAATATCCTCTCTTTCACATTAAACCTAGTCAGTATATATGGCCCAAATGAGGATAATCCTAATTTTAAAAGAAAAAATCCTTACTATGTCCACTTTACAGGGCTTTTATATCATTGCAGGAGACTTTAATTGCACTTTAAACCCAGCAATGGATCACTCTACAGGCTGTGATACCTATAAGGCACAAACTAGAAAATTACTAAAGCGATACATTGTGGACATAAATTTGGTTGAAGTATGAAGAGAACAAAACCCTGGCAAAATAGAATACTCTTGCGATTCAAGTACATGTAAATCTCGTTGTCGTACTGATTATTTTCTTGTCTCAAGAGAGCTCTTATCAAAGATTATAAGTTGCTGGGAGGATAGCATAGTGATCAGCGACCATGCTTACTATTTCATTAAGTATTCACATAGAGAAATGTATTCACAGTTCCCCCTAACTGGGGATTTCAGGTGAGATGGCTACAAAACCCGAACTTCGTTAAATTTGTGGGAACTAAAATAGATAGTTATTTTGAGTTAAATACAGATCAAACTAGTGCCAGCACGAGATGGGAGGCATTCAAGGCATATATTAGAGGAGAAATCATCAGTTATACAAGCTCCAAGGCCAAGCAACAAAAAATAGAGATGGAAATTTTGGAAAAACAAATTAAATCTTTAGAGATAGAACTAAATGAAAGGGATGATCCAACAAAACAAAGAGATCTGCTACTTTTGAGAGCCAAATATAATAAATTATCCGCTGATAAAGCTGCAAAAAGTTTAATGTAGCTGAAACAATCTTACTACGATCAAGGAGAAGAAGCTGGGAAACTTTTGGCATGGAGAATTAAAAAATACAGTCTGATAGAGCAATTAACAGTACAATAACCTCTTCAGAAAGCCTAACAGTAGATCCATTGGGGATTAATAACAGTTTTAGAGAATTTTATGAATATTTATATAGATCAGAATGCCCCCAAGCCTTAGAAGAACGGGACATATTTCTGGATCAGTTTCAATTCCAGACACTGACAGAAGATGCAAAAAAGGAGTTAGATAGAAGTATGGCAATTGAAGAGTTATCACAGGTTATCCAAAATATTAACAGTGGTAAAGCCCCAGGGCCTGACGACTACCAATTGAATTCTACAAAACATTTCAAGAAAAATCACTAGTCCCACTCTCAAATATGTATGACGAATCTCATCGGAATGGAACTCTGCCACCCTCTTTAAGGCTGGCGGTGATAACGCTGATCTTGAAACCAGGCAAACCGCCTACAGAATGTTCCTCATTTAGACCGATAAGTCTAATAAGTCACAAAAAAAGCTTCGTAAAGCCTCAGTAAGAAGATTAGATCCTTATATCACACATCTAGTTCATAATGATCAGACTGGTTTTGTGCAAAAACGACAAAGATTCCATAATATTAGAAGCAGTTTTATCATAATTCATGAAAAATTTGACGCTAAAGATATAGCAGTATGATCACTGGATGCTAGGCAGGCCTTCGATAGAATGGAATGGCCATATTTATTTAATGTATTGCCTAGATTTGAATTTGGATAGAACTTCCATAAATGGATTCAGATTTTATATACAAATCCAATAGCCAGTGTCTTAACAAATAGTATAGTTTCTAAACCAGTCATCTTAGAGCGATCTACTCGCCAGGGATGTCCTTTGTCACCGATGTTGTTTATACTGGCCATAGAACCCCTGGCTATGGCAATAAGAACGCAAACAGGCCTGTCAGGCATCCAGCTGGGAGAACAGGAACACAGAATATCCTTATATGCTGAAGACGTGATTGCTTTTTTAAACAAATTTATCCGTCAGTATTCCAAACTTAATGCAACAGATTGAATTGTTTGGGCAGTTGTCTGGTTATAACATTGACAACTCAAAATCATCAATACTATTTTTGAACAAAGAAGAAAGATTGAAATTGGTCATAAAACCCCATTTATAAATGCAAAGGAAGGATTTACCTACCTTAGTGTCGAAATTACCCCTGAAGTTAAAACGATCGTCCCAACGAACTATGACCCACTAGTGGGTGAAGTGAAGGAGACGTTGGATCGATGGATAACAATTCCCATATCAATAATTGGCCGTTTAAACATGATCAAAATGAATATATTACCAACATTTCTATACTTTTTTCAATCACTTCCTCTCCCACTACCAAAATAATTTTTGATAAACTTAGCAGTGTTTTTAGTAATGTCATTTGGAGTAATAAAAAATCTAGACTGAGACTTGGGCTGCTATACCTGCCTTATGGAAGGCGGGGGGCTACGGCTTCCGAACCTGAAATGGTATTATTGGTCTGCTCAGTTACGTTCTGCAATGTTTTGTTTCTCAATGGAGGCCCTTCCAGCCTGGGTGAATAGTGAACAGACATCAGTACCAAACCTCCCATTAAAGCTCTGTCTATACTCTGCAGATCCAAGAAGTCTGAAAAGAACAACCGAGAACCCCTTCCTTAAAAATGCTGTTGACATCTGGTAAAAGCACATCAAAATATTTAAAGATACTCCTCCCATTTCTCGCTTCTCCCCAATATGGGGCAATACAGACTTCAGGGCAGGAAGAGCAGATGGTGGTTTCAGAATCTGGGCAGACAAGGGTCTGCAGAAAATAGAGGACCTTTATATGAATGGTAATCTTATTACGTTTGATCAATTGTGTCAGTCACACCATATTCCTAAAAAACACTTTTTTAAAATATTTGCAACTGAAATATTTCATACTATCAAAATATAAGCATTTAATATCTGAACCACCACGATCACATTTTGAAAATTTCACACTTCTAAACCTAAACGGGAGTAGTCAGATTTCTTTATTCTATACAGCTTTGATGTCATATGACAGGCTAGAGACAAGGAGACCGGATGTTCAAGACGACATACAAGAAATTGAGTGGGAAATGGCATGCTTAAAAGCCCCAAAACAATCAATTAATACGAAAATGAAGCTATTACAACACAAATGGTTACTGAGCACTTATATTACCCCGGCCAAACTGAACGGTTGGTCCCCTGACATCCCGGACACTTGTGTTAAATGCTTAGAAGAAAAAGGTACGCTGTTTCACTGTGTATGAGACTGTCCAAAATTTTAAAAAAATACTTGAAAATAGTTGTTCAGACTATAACTGAGATTGTTGGAGTAAAGGTGCCTCACCAAGCAAAAATGTGTGCACTAGGTATATATCCAAAGAACTTTACTGTTCGTTCAAAACAGTCGATTTTAATTGACTTTGACCTCCTGCAGGCCAGGAGGATGATAGCTTTATCTTGGAGAAAAATGGATATACCTTCGATACATGTATGGGTGAAGGAGATGACATCTTGTATTGTATTGGAGAGACTGACTTACATAACCAGAGGAAGGGCAGGAGAATTTGAAAATGTGTGGAAACCTTTATCGGAGTTTCCTGGACGTCAAGGCGCATAGTCATTTTGAAAAAGCTGTGTTGTTGAGAGCTTCTACGGTTTTTTTTCTGATGCGTTTTTATTTTATTTCTTTGTTAATAATGTGAAGTCTGTGAAATGTTATATTTCTTTTTCTTTGATGATTGTGAAAAACATGAGGACGTTTCACTAATTAGTTTAATTATTATTATTGTTTATTTGCATATGTGAAATAGATGTAAAATTCAATAAAAATATTGTTTAAAAAAGAATGTAAGGATGGAATACAAAGGTAAGCTAGCCAATAATATTAAAGACGATACCAAAGGTTTCTTCAGATACATAAAGTGTAAAAAAAAGTGGATACTGGTCCACTGGAAAACGATGCTAGAAAGGTAGTAATGGGGGACAACGAAAGAGCAGACAAGCTGAATAAGTATTTTGTATCAGTCTTCATTGTGGGAGACACTAGCAGTATGACGGAAGTTTCGGGTGTCGGGGCATGAAGGATGTGAAGTTACTATAACTAGAGAGGAGGTAGTTGGGAAACTGAAAGGTACGAGGTAGATAAGTCACCTGGACCAGATGGTGTACACCCCAGTGTTCAGAAAGAGGTGGCTGAAGAGATGGTGGAGGTATTAGTAATGATCTAGATCCCAGAAGAATGGAAACTATAGCTCAATTAGTTTGACCTCAGTGGTTGGGAAGACATTAGAGTCTATTATTAAGGAGGAGGTCTCAGAGTATTTGGAGACACATGATAAAAAGGCTGTAGTTAGGGAAAATCTTGCCTGACCAATCTGTAGGAATTCTTCGAAGAAAAAGGACTTGGGAGTCCTCGTGCAATCCCCCCAAAAGGTTAATTCAAAGGTTGAATCTATGGTAAAGAAGGCAAATGTAATATCGGCATTTATTTCAAGGAGATTAGAATTTAAAAACAAGGAGATAATGCTGAAGCTTTAAAAGACATGAGTCAGGCCACATTTGGAGTATTGTCAACAGTTTTGGGCCCTTTATCTCAGAAAGAATGCATTGTCATTGGAGAGAGTCCAGAGGAGGTTCGTGAGAATGATTCCGGGAACGAAGGGGTTAACATATGACAGCGTTTGGCAACGTTGGGCCTGTACTCTCTGGAATTTAGAAGAATGCGTGGGGATCTCATTGAAACCTACCAGATGTTTAAAGGACTAAATAAGGTGGATGTGAAGAGGATGTTTTCTCCGGTGGAGGTATCCAGAACTAAAGGGCACAGCCTCAAAATTGAGGGGCAACCTTTTAGAGCAGAAGACAGGAGGAATTTGTCTAGCCAAAGGGCGGTGAATCTGTGGAATGCTCAGCCACAGAGGCCAAGTCCGTGGGTACATTCAAAGCAGGAGATGATAGGTTCCTGATCGGTCAGGTGTTACGTCATCAGCAACAATGAATATATAATTGAGTCAGGTTTTATAAACAAACATTAGCATTTATTAAACTCTGCTCAACAATAGCGAAAAGTATTCAAACGACTAACCTAACCGGAAGTTAACTGCTATACGGCAATTCTGGAACAGTTCTTAAAGTGGTAAATTTAAAAGTCCGAGTGATTTATACAGTCATTAAGGAGAGATTTCTCCGGAAACGGATGTCTTTGAATACGTGACGTTACTGCTGATCCCGTGCAAAGGATTCACGACGAAGGAAATTAAACAGCTTAAAGGAACTGACCTTTTTCCTGGATGATGAACACTGCACAAACCTTTCTGATCTTGCAGGGGTTATCTCAGATGCAGGCCACTATTCCTGAAAGAGGATTCAATAAGGTCGATCCTTTATAAAGCCGCCAAACGACACCAACTTTACTCAATCCTTCAGGTTTCCATACTTTAGTAAGGTCTTCACTCTCCAATACTAGACTGTAAAGGTAAATAAAAGGTGCAACACTCAAAAACTGGCAGTGATTGGCGAAACTACCGGCACAACGATTTTACCTTACAATAGAAAGTAAAACTCCACTTTAAAACGAAACTACGTCATGAGAGGAATACACAGCATAACGACGTAACTGACGAACTAAACTGCATGACAACAGAGGTTTCCCTTTATATACCTGAAGGGAACATGTCATCACGTGACCTCACACTGGCGGGAAAATTACATCACTCCACCATCACAAGACCATTACATCATGCTTACAAGATACTCAATTACATCATGGTCATAAGACAGTCACAAGATACCCACGAGGTATGTAACACAGGACATCAACGAATATGATGAGAGGGCAGGTGTGTGGGGTTGAGTGGGATCCGGGATCAGCCATGATGAAATAGCGGAGTGGAATTAGACCATAAGACCATAAGACATAGGAGCAGAATTGGGCTATCTGGCCTATCGAGCCTGTTCCGCTATTCAATCATGATTGATCCTTTTTTTCTCCTCCCCAACCCCACTTCCCAGTCTTCTTCCATAACCTTTGATGCCATGTCCAATCATGAACCTATTAAACTCTGCCTTAAATACGCTCAATGACCTGGCCTCCACAGCTGCCTTTGGTAACAAATTCGACAAATTCATCACCTTTTGGCTACAGAAATTTCACCGCATCGCTGCTTTGAAAGGGCGCCCGCCTGTCCTGAAATGGTGCCTCTTTCTCCGAGACTCTCCCACCATGGGAAACATCCTTTCCACATCTACTCTGTCTAGGCCTTTCAACATTCGATAGGTTTCAATGAGATCCCTCCTCATTCTTCTGAATTCCAGCGAGTACAGACCCAGAGCCATCAAACGTTGCTCGTATGATAAAGCTTTCATTCCCAGAATAATCATTGTGAACCTCCTCTGGACCCTCTCCAATGTCAGCACACCTTTTCGAAGATGAGGGGCTCGAAACCTTTCACAATACTCAAGGTGAGGTCTCACCGCTGCCTTAAAAAACCGCAGCATCGCACCCTTGCTCTTTAGACCTCTTGAAATGAATGCTAACATGGGATTTGCCTTCCTCACCACCGACTCCACCTGCAAGTTAACCTTCAGGGTGTTCTGCACAAGGACTCCCAAGTCCCTTTGCATCTCAGATTCCTGGATTTTCTCCCTGTTTAGAAAATAGTCCGCAAATTTATTTCTACGTCCAAAATGCATGAGCATGCATTTTCCAAAATTGTACGTCCCTACGTCCCACTGCATTCTACCTGTTTCCTCAACACTACTTGACTTGCCCCCCACAAATCTTCGTATCATCTGCAAACTTAGCAACAAAGGCATCATCTCAATCATTTATATACAGCATAAAAAGAAGTGGTCCTAACATCGACCCCTGTGGAACACCACTAGTCACTGGCAGCCAACCAGAAAAGGATCCTTTTATTCCCACTCGCTGCCTCCTACCAATCAGCCAATGCTCTAATCATATTTGTGTGTGTGTGTGTGTGTGTGTGTTTGTGTGTGTGTGAGGGGGCGCGTCGGTATGTATGTCTGTATTAGGAGCCCCACCGTGCAACTGTCTCCAGTTGAACCCACTTCTTCTCTCAGTCCGAGACCCCCGCCCAATCTCAGTCCGCGGTTGGTGAGGGCGCCTAATGATGGATGCCGCCTATCTGAGGCTTTTCAAGCTTACGCTGGTGGTACGGAGGTTTGTATCCGTGATGGAGCTGGATGAGTTTACGGTCCCTTGCAATCTCGAGCATTCCTGTGCATTGGCACATCTATACCAGGCAGTGATGCAACTAATGACAACGCTCTCTATTATACATCTGCAGAAATGTGCTAGTCCCTGATGCCTTATTGATTATTCTCAAACTCCCAGTGAAGTACAGCTGCTGTCGTGCCTTCTTCGTGATCACAGTAATGTGTTGGGCCTTAGATCTCCTGAGATACTGACGTCCAGGATCTTGAACCGCTCACCCTTTCCACTGCAGATTCCTCGAAGAGGACTGGGCAGTGTTCTCCCAATCTCCCATTCCTGAAGTCCATTATCAAGTCTCTGGTGCCGCTGACGGTGGCTGAAATGTTGCTGTCGCGACACCCCTGGACCAGAAAGCGATTGAGGATGGTGTGCTGGTCAACACTGCTTTATGTCCTCCTCTGTACTTCTGTCGCAAAATACAAAATTTCTTGACATATCTCAGTAATTATAAACCTGATTATGAATTTGAATTCTGAATTCTTAGCTGCGATCTGTACAGAACACTGACACCCAGTGGTGTCTTGTCGCAAGCTCTGTAAGACCTCTTGCGACTGGCGACAAACTGTGTTAGGAAAAGCCCCTACTGCTACAGAGCTTCCCACCACCCCCACACCACCCAGTCCCCCCGCCCCGCCCCTGGCCCTCTTTGTTGTTCGAAGTCAGTATTCAAGCGTCTAACGAGCCGACATAGATCAAAACTCAGTCCAAAGTAAAATTGTTACCAATGTACATATCCAGTATGTTACCTCTGGAGTTTCACTTGCTTGCAGTTATTTACAGGAAATAAAAGGAGAAATACAATAAAATAGTGTACACGAACAAAGATTGACAAACAATCAACGTGGAAAAGAAGACAAACCGTGCAAATGAAACTAATACTGAAAACCTGAGTTGACGAGCCTTGAGAACGAGTCTGTAGGTTGTGGAATCAGTCCAGAGCCGAGGTGAGTGAAGTTATCCACGCCGCTCGACCCTGAACCTGGTGTTGTGGGACCTAAAGCTCCGGTACCTCCTTCCTGATGGCGGCAGCGAGAAGAGAACACGGCCTGAATCTTGCGGTTCTTTGACGATGGATGCTGTACTCTGTGTAAGTATAGTCATTGGTGGAGTAGAGTCTGCCTGCTTTGCATTGGGCTGTATCCACCACTTTCAGCAGCTTTCTCCGTTCCTGGCCATTGGCGTTTCCATACCAGGCCGTGATGCAACCAGTCAGGATATTCTCCACTGTGCATGCATAGAAATCTGTCAAAGTTTTCTATGCTACCCGACCTGCTGACTTCCTCCAGGTTTTAAACGTGTTCCACTGTATGCACAGTCACTTGGGTCTCTGAATATCCATGCCTCTATCTAAGAGTCACTGAAACGCTTGTGGATCAGTACATCGAGGGGTCCTATCATTGCGACACGATACCGCTAGGTGGGAGTGTTGACTAGAAATCACAAATTCAAGCACCACGCATCATCTCTAGGAAGAGGTACAGTCGACGTTTCGGGCCGAGACCCTTCGTCAAGGGTTGTGTCATCCACACACTCCTCTCACGGGCTCCCCCCCCCCCCTATTCCATGCTTTTCCGTTACCTTGAATCATAGAGTTATACAGAAATACAGCCCATCAAATGCATGCCGATACCATTCAATCTGCCTACTCCTGGACCTGCACCTGACAAATAGCCCTCCATATCCCTACTATCCATGTACCTATCAAACCCTCTTAAACGTTGAAATCGAAATTGCGTGGACCTCTCAGGCTCGCAGTTCATTCCACACTCTCACAACACTCTGAATGAAGAAGTTTTCCCTCATCTTGCCCTCCATCGTTTCACTTTTCACCCCCAAACCACGACTTCTGGTTGTAGTCCCACCCAACCTCGGTGGGAAAAGCCTACTTTCAGTTACCCTATGCATATCCCTCATAATTCTGTATGGCACTACCAAATCTCCTCTCAATCTTCCACTTCTAAAGAATATAGTCAACGAATTATGTACCTGCATTCCCAGATCCCGTTGTTCTACCACACTCCTCAGTGCCCTACTGTTCACTGTGTAAGACCTACCCTGGTTGGTCCTACCGGTGCAAAACATCGCGCTTATCTGCATTAAATTCCATCTGCCATTTTCAGGCAATTTTTCCAGCTGATGCAGATCCCGCTGCAAGCAATATTAGCCTTCCTCACGGACCACTGCAGCATCATTCTTGTTCTCATCCGCAAATTTGCTGATCCAGTTAACCACATTATCATCCATATCACTGATATAAATGCCAGACAACAACGGACCCGGCATCGATCCCTGTAGCTCACCGCTAGTCACAGGCCTTCAGTCAGAGAGGCAACCCTCTGCTACCACTCTCCGGCTTCCCCCACAAAGCCAATGTCAGTGCTGCCAGGATAATCGAGGACACGACCCACCCAGCCAACACACTTCTCGTCCATCTTCCGTCCGGGAGAAGGCTCAGGAGCTTGAAGACTCGTATGGCCAGATTTGGGATCAGCTGCTTTCCAACTGTGATAAGACTGCTGAACGGATCCTGACCCGGATCTAGGCCGTACCCTCCAAATATCCGGACCTGCCTCTCGGTTTTTTTTTTGCACTACCTTACTTTCCTTTTTCTATTTTCTATTTATGATGTATAATCTAAATTTTTAATACTTACTATCGATTTGTACTCCAGGGAGCGCGAAGCGCAGAATCAAATATCGCTGTGATGATTGTACGCTCTAGTATCAATTGTTTGGCGACAATAAAGTATAAATTATAAAGTATAAAGTATAATTCAATTTCTCTCATCCTGAAAGCCGAGCAACTGAACCTCTTTAACCAGCTCCCACGTCGGACTTTGTGAAATATCTTTCTAAAGTCCCTAAAGGCAACATCCACTGCCTTGCCTTCATCCACTTTCCTGATAACTTCCTCGAAAAGCTCTTTAAGATTGGATAGACATGATCTACCGCCCACGAAGCCATGTTGACTAACCTCAATCAATCTATGTTTATCCAAATACCGATATATCTGGTCCCTTAGAATACCTTCGATTCATCACTGGCCTGTAATTTCCTGGTTTATGCTTAGAGCCTTTTTAAAACAGCAGAACAACATTAGCTTCCTCTCTTCCTGTTGTACCTCTCCTGCCGCTAATGATGTTTGAATTATCTCTGTTAAGGCCCTGACAATTTCTGCACTTGGGTCTGAGGGAACACCTTGTCGGGCACTGGGGATTTTTCATCTTGATTTGCCTCAGGGTAGCCAACATCTCCTCCTCTGTAAGCTACACAGGGTCTATGAAGTTGATGCAACTTTCTGTAGGCTCTGCATTCGTCTCCCGAGTAAATATGGAGGCAAATAATGCATTTAAGATATCCCCAACCACTTTTGGCCCCCCATTCTGGTCTTCCAGAGAACCAATTTTACTCTTAACATACCCGTAGAATCTCTTAGGATTTTCCTTCACCTTGTCTGCAAAAGTAACTCCATGCCTTCTTTTAGCCTTCCTTGTTTCTATCTTGGGTTCTCTTGCGTTCTTTGTACACCATAAGCAGTTCCTACTCGTCCATACCTGCGGTGCACCTCCTTTTTTTCTCTTAACCAGGGCTTCAATATCTCTTGAAAACCAAGCTTTCCTACACTAGTTATCTTTACCTTTTATTCTGACAGCCACATACAAGCTTTGTACTCTCAAAATTTCTCTTTGAAAGCCTCCCACTTACCAAGGACACCTTTGCCAGAAAACAGCCTGTCCCAATACACACTGCGAGATCCTTTCTGACACCATCAAAACTGGCCTTTCTCCAATTTAGCATCTCAGCCCGCAGACCAGACTTATCTCTTCGGATATTTAATTTGAAACCAATGGCATTGTGATCACTGAATGCAAAGCGTTCCCTTACACGAACCTCTGCTACCTGCCCTGTCTGATCCCCTGATAGCAGATCCAATATTGCACGCACTCTCGTTGGGACTTCTAAGTATGGATGAAGGAAACTTCGAATTTGCGGAAAGTTAAAATCATCTCATATAACAATGTTATGTTTCTTGACCCCCCATTAACGTGGTCATTCCTTTCTTATTTCTCATTTCCACCCATAACGGCTCACTAGTCGAATTCTCCAGTTTGCCCTAACGGAACAATGCCGTGACATTTTCCCTGACTAGTAACGCCATCCTTCCTCCTTTAATCTCTCCCGCTCTGTCACGTCTAAACCAACAGAACCCCGGAATACTGAGCTGCCAGTCCAGACTCTCCAGCAACCAAGTCTCACTAATGGCAGCAACGTTTATTCCAGGTGTTTATCCATGCCCTGAGCTCATCCGGCTTTCCTACGACACTTCTTGCTTTGAAATATAAGAAGCTCAGGACACTAGTCGCACAATGCTCAAACTTTCGTTTCCTGACTTTGTCTGAGGTCTTAGGCACCATCTGCCTCCACAACCTCTCCACTAACTGTTCCGGCATTCTAGATCCAGCTAAGATATCAGACCCCCTCCATTTCAGATGTAACCGTCCCTTCTGTACCAGGTCCCACCTTCCCCGCAAGGAATCCGAATAATCCAAAAGCTTGTACCCTCTCTTCTACACCAACTCCCTAGCCACTCACGAAACTATACAATCTTCCTAGTTCAGGCCTCACTAGCACGTGGCACGGATAGCAATCCTGAGATCACAAGCCTGGAGTTCCTGTCCTTACCTTCGCACTTAACTCTCTGAACTCGCTGAGCAGAACCTCGTCAATTGTCCAGCCCCACGTCATTGGTGTGTACATAGATCACGACCCCTGGCTGCTCACCTTGCCTCTTAAAAACGTCGAGGATTGGATCCAAGATATCCTGGCCCTGGCACCCGGGAGGCAACACACCATCCGGGAATTTCGTTCTCGCCCACAAAACCTTCTGTCCGTTCCCCTAACCAACGAATCCCTATCACCACAGTGTTCCTCTTCGCCCTGTGTCCCTTCTGAGTTACAGAGCCAGACTTCCTGCCAGAGACCCGACCACTGTGATTTTGCTCTGTTAGGTCATTGCACCCGAGAGTATCCAAAGTGATATACCTATTGTTGAGGGGGATGGCCACAGGGGTACTCTGTACTGGCTTATTAACCCCTGTCCCCTTCCTGACTGTTACCCAGTTTCTTGTACCTGCATCTTGTGTGTGACTAACTTTCTATCTCCCCTTCAGCCTCCCTAATGATCCAGAGGTCTAGTTCCAGCTCCAAATGCTTAACGCGGATTGCTGGAACCTGCAGATGGATGAACTTCTCACAGTTGTAGTCGTCAGGGACACTGGAGGTCTCCCTGCCGACTCACCTCCCACGAGAGGAGCATTCCACTATCCGGTCTGGCATCTGTACAGTCCTACCTGAGCAGATATAAAGAAGGGAAGGAAAACAAAACATAGCCTCGAGCTTCTCTTTTCTTTGTTTTAACTGTCTGACACCTCGAAGATATAAAGCCTCAAGATCAACTGTCTGTCCATTCAGGCGGCGATGGCAGCGCCTACCCCTGGCTTCCGTTAATCAATCTCAAACGCGGATCGGTCGCTGGTCAAAGCTCTATTACAACACCCTCAGCCCTTCGTCACTTCCCACCTTCACTTCCAGCTTGGAGTTGGAATTGGAATTAGAATTGGTTTACTTTATTACTGCCACATGTGCCGACATACAGGGAAAATGCTGGTTTGCATAAAGTGCATACGGATCAATTCTTTATAACAGTACATTGAGGTAGCACAGGAAAAATAATAACAGAATAAAATGCAACAGCGAAAGAGAAAGTGCAGTGCTGGCGGAAAATAGGGCGCAAGAGCTGCGATAAAGTAGATTGGGAGGTGAAGAGTCCAACAATACTCTGGGATTGTTCAATAGTTTTACAACAGTGGGGTAGAAGCTGTACTTTCAGGCTTTTGTATCTTCTGCCCGATGGGAACGGGTAAAAGAGAGAATTCCCGGTGTGAGTGGGGGTCTTTGCCGGCTGCTTTACCGAACAGCAGGAAGATTAGACAGAGTTCGTGGTGCGGATGCTGGTTTCCATGATGTGCTCAGTCTATGCCCATAAGTCTCTGTGGTTTCTGGTGATCACGGGAAGAGCAGTTGCCGGGCCAAGCCGGGATGTATCTGGACAGGTGTGTCAATAGAAATGCAATTGAGAAGGCTTGGACTATAAGAAGAGGTCGTACAACCGTGGGTTGCTTTCCCTGGAGTGGCGGCGGCTGAGGGGAGCCTTATAGAAGATACAATAGACAGCCAGCATGTTTTTCATTAGGGTGGAAATGTCCGACACTAGAGGGCTTGCAGTCATGGTGACAGAAGTTCAAGGGGGATGTGTGGGGCGAGTGTGTTTTTCCCACAGAGTGGAGGGCGCATGGAATGTGCTGCTGGGGTTGGGAGTGGCAGTCGAGGAAGATATGAAAGAGATGTTCAAGAGGGTATAAGATAGACACATGATGTCCAGTCCAGTAAATGGAGGGATGGGGGGTGGGGAGAGAAGGAAGTTAATTTAGTTCGGCACAAACACCGAGCTATATACGATCACGAGGGCCACAAATCAGCTCAGTGATCACAGTCTTTCCCCCAGCGTGCGGGGAGCCTACAGTGAAGCAAGGGAATGCAGAGGGCGAGAAAGGAGAGGGGAAGGGAAGAATGAGATAGAGTGGGGGAGGGTAGAGGGAAAGAGGGGGAGGGAAAGAGAGCGAGGGAAGGGTTAAGAGGGAGAGGAGAGGGGATTCGGAGGAAGAGGAAAAGGAGACAAGTGAATGTGAGGAGTGGAGGAGGAGGGGTGGAGAAAAAGGTAGTGGAGGGAAGGAAAAGGGAGGGTAGGGAGACGAAAGACGGAACAGAGGGGGAATGGATGGAGAGAGAGAAGGAAGGAAGAGATCGCAGAAGGAAGGGGAGGAAGGGTAAATATTTAAATGAGATCAAAGTGCAAAGAATGATCTGGGTACAATTACATCATTTAAAATGTAATATAACCGCACTATGGTTTTTCGGTTGGGCGCCGGGCGCTCGGAGAGATTCGGCGGGGGGCGGGCGCCCGGCGCTCTGCCGGGGGTCGTGGTCAAGTGGTCGACCACTTGGGCCGGCTCCCCCACGGGACTTAGTCTGGTGAGGAGGGTGGGAGGACGCCCAGCAGGACTAAAATAAACAAGGGCTGACAAAGGGCGGATGAGCTCCTTGTGAGCCAACGGCCATCTTCCGTGGAAGAGATTAAAGACTCACCACGAATCTATGAATCATATGCTATGCGCTTCGTTAGAAGAGACATGATGAATTTGGACTCTGCACCGTGTGCCTGGATCTGCCTAAGGCCACCGCCTAAGGAAGGGCCGAGCTCGAAGAAGCGGCCACGGCTGGAGGCCGACACGGCCTCGGGCTCGAGTTCGGCGGGGGCGGCGGTGGGTGGTGCCAAGGTGGCCAGCGAGAACAAACTGGAGGAGAGGCTGTACTCGGCGCTGTCGCACTATCGAAGAAGATGGAGGTGCACAGCCGCCAACCCCCGATTCGGGACGGCACCCACTGTCTGACTGACATAATCGCACATAGGCGGCTGGTGGTGTAAAAGGCAATTTCCTTTTTTCTCATAATCGCACATGAGGACGGGCAAAGGTTAGAGAGACATTGGCAATACAGAAAAATATGCGATGATATAATATAAATATAATAAAAATATAATAAAAATATAAGATGAGCCGAATGGATCTTACTCGTGCTATCTAACTCACTGACCTGCCGTCAAATTTGTTGTTTTACGGCAGCAGTGAAGTGCAATACTTTAAAAGTGCTATAAATTATAAAACTAAAGCAGCAGGAATAGTGAAATCGTGTTCATGAGATCATAGACAGTTCGGAAATCTGATGGCAGAAGGTATAGAGCTGTTCTTGATCCAGTTTCAAAGTTCAATGATCGCCACGCAAGTGGATAAGACGTAAAGTAGGCGCAGCAGTTCTTATTGAAGGGTCAGCTGTGGAAAGGGTGAGCAGCTTCAAGTTCCTGGCCGCCAACATCGAGCCGGTCTTCCCCTAGCCCAACATATCGATACGATCACGAAGGACACACGCCCAGGGCTCTGCCTCACTGGGAATTTGGGGAAATTTGGTGTATCACCGAAGACTTGCAGATTTCCACCGGGGTACGGCGGAGAGCGTTCTGCCTGGCTGGATCGTCGCCTTGTCTAGCTGCTGTAGCGCATATGATGACAAGAGGCTGCAGAGATTCCTCGACTCAGCCAGCCCCGTCATGGGTACAACTTTTCCCCGACATTGAGGGCTTCTACAAGAGGCGGTGCCTCAAAAACGTGGCATCCATCAGTAAGGACCCTCGAAATCCGAGTCTTGCCCTCTTTACAATACTACCATCAGGGACGAAGCACAACAGCCTGAAGATTCAGGAACCTATATATTCACCCTAAAATTATGACCTGCGTATTAACCATTTCTGTTCTGATAAAGTCTTTGAATCTCCTTTCTATTTATGCTTCTTGCACATCTCTGTCGTGTCACCTCTAATTGTCCTTCGCACTAAAGTGAAAAGCCCCAGCTTGCTCAATCTTTCCTGGTAAAGATTGCTCCCCGGTCCTTGCACCAAACTGGTACATCTCCTCTGTAGAATACAGAAGAGCAAATCGCAGGAGAATTTACAGAAACGGAATAACTAAATTGATGGGTTTGTCAGGTGCGGTGCTGTTCTGTTCTGCGTGTGACGAGGCGCGCCCCCTCTCGGACCGTTTAAGAACCGGAGCGAGCGCGATTCACAGTTCGGCCGTCGCTCCTCCAACACAAGCTCTCCCTGCCCGTCCGCTTTTCAGCGGGGGTTGGTCGGACGTCTCGCTCCCTCTCTTTGCCACACGTTACTCACCCGCGCCGACCGAAATTCCCCAGGTAACTGCAAGTTTTCACCGGGCTGTGTTCTGCTCCCCTCTGTGGCACCTCTGGGGGCGGTGAGAAACGGAGCTGGGGTGTAAGGGAGAGGCTGGAGGGGAATGGAGGGAGACAGAAAGAGATAGGGTGTTTTAAATAGAGAGGAGGAAGTGATGGGAGCCGTGCAGAGAGGAGAGTGGAGGGATTGACGAGGGGCAGGGGTGGAGGGGAGGGGAGAGGGGAGCCACAGAGACAGAGAGGGAAGGAGTGAGAGAAAGGGGCGGAGGGGAAGGAGAGCGTGGTATGTGGGAGGGGCAAGAGAGGGGGACGGAGGAGAAAGATAGGAGGGGCGAAGAGAGTGCAGCGGAGGGAGAGAGTCAGAGGGGACGGGAAGCTGGAGAGAGGGGAAGACGTGGGGGAGAGATAGAGATGGGGAGGGGAGGGAGATAGGAAGTGGATGGAGAGAGGGGCAGAGGAGGGGGAATGAGAGAGAAAATCGTGTGGATAGGGAGAGAGGACTTTGGGGAAGAGGGAGAAGAAAGTTTTGCGGAGAGAGTTGGAAATGCAGAGAGCGGAGGAGATAAATAAAGAGGTAGAGATGGGGAGAGGCGGTAAGGAGGGTGGGTAGCGAGGAGGGAGAGCCCTAGGAAGGTAGGGAGGATGAAGTGAGAGGCGGTGGTGACGAGGGAGCGCCAGTGGAAGGATGATAGACCTTTGTGTCCGTCTTTGTCGTGTTTGTCCACACTGCCTGGAGCGGACACATTCTCTGTACATACTCCTACCTGTGGTTGATTCAGGGGTGGGCTAGGTTTCAGGGGCTGAGTAACTGTCTCAGGCTGTGCTCTTTTTCTGTCTCTCTCCTCTTCTTCCTTCTTTCTGACTCTCCGCATTTCCCTCCCTTTCCTTTTCTCCCTCTATTTATCCCTCTCTTTACACCTCACCCCTCTCCCTGGCTTCCTTTCCTCGCTTTCTTCAGTTCTTCGTCCCTTCCCTTTTCCATCCTGCCCTCCCCCTCTCTCTCCTCCCTCCCTCTTCCTCCACTGTCTCTCCATCATCCTCTTTTCCTCCGCTCTCTTCTCTCCCTTTCTCCCTCTCTTCTATCCTTCGCCATCTCCCCTCCCCCTCAATCTCTCTCTTCCTCATACCTCGTTAACCCTCCCCTTCCTTAGCTGTGCGTTCTGCCTGTGGTCAGCAGTGTAGGGAGTAGTCATGACACTCTGCCGCGCTAAACTCGCTGAAAGAAGGCGAGGCTGTGAAAACCCAGACCTCCTTCTCAGTAACAACTCCTTCCACCTCACATCCCCCCTCCCATCTCTGGGACCGGATGTTGCTTGGGAAACTGAAATTGAGACTAAGACATCCGCTGAGGCAGATGTTCCGTCGTTTGCTGGCCTCACCAGCAATTACTACGCCAGCCTTCTGAGGACCACAGTCTCACCGCCTCCTGACCGTCCGACGACATTGCGATCCTACTCTCCGTACTCCTTGCACCGGCAGCGAAAGTGAGCGCGGGTGAGAGGTTGGCTGCATGTCTCCTGGTCGGGACTCGGAAGGGGGCGGAGGTTGGCTGTGTGCGTGGTGGGGGCGGTTGTGAGTAGGGGAACGTGGGAACCAGCGAACCGGAAGACCGTGTCGTCCAGGTAGCAAGGGGTCGAGCGTGTTGAGGGAGCAGACAGGGTGGATAGGGGTTGTTCAACAGCGTGAAGCTTGAGTCTTTATTTCTCATCTGGTCTAAGCAGCTACAAGAGAAGGAAAATTTCAAAGGATGTATTGCTGAGGCTTTATAAAGCATCGGCAAGGCCGCATGCAGAGCGTTGTGAGCAGTCTTGAACCCCGCAAATAAGAACGGATGCACTGGCATTGCAGACGGGCCCGAGAAAGTTTACCAGAATGACCCCGGAAATGAAAGGGTTAACATTTCTAGCGGTTGATGGCCGTGGCCCCTGTACTCGCTGGAGTTCAGAAAATGAATCGGGCGGGGTGAGGTATACCTCACTGATACCGATCGAATAGTGACGGCCTAAACAGTGTGGATGTGGAGAAGATGTTTCCAATATTTGGGGGAGGGGATCTGAGACCCGAGGGCACAGTCTCAGAATGGAAGGACGTCCCACTTGAACAGAGATGAGGAGGATTTTTTAAAGCCAGAGAGTGGAGAATCTGTGGAACCCATTGCCACAGACGTCTGTGAATGTCAAGTCATAGCGGCTTTTCAAAGCGGGGGTTGGTTGGTTCGATTGATAAGGGCGTCAAATATCACCGAGAAAAGGCATAAGAATGGGTTTGGCAAAAAATAGATCAGCCATGATTGAATGGCGGAACAAACTCGGCGAGCCGCATAGCGTATTTCTGCTCCAGCATTTCATGGTCTCCTCCTTCGTAGGTGCATATGAAAATAAACTGGGCAACTGCAAAAAAAAAGCAAGTAAATAACTAACACGGAAAGCAGGAGTTGTAGAGTCATTGAAAGCGAACATTTAGGTGCTGGAATAAATTCGCATAGGATACGAAGATTGGCGATGTTGTGGGTAGCGGAAGAGCTTGCCAAAGGATGCAGCGGATATAGATCAGTTGCAGGTATGGGCGGAAAATGGCAGGTAAAGTTTAATTCGGGCAAGTGTGAGGTGTTGCATTTTGCGAGGTCAGATGTAAAGGGACAGGCCGCAGTTACGGCAGGACCCTCAACACGTTTGACGTACAGATTTTTGAATCCACGTCTGCAGCTCCCTGAAGGTGTTCGCACAGTTTGACAAGGTGCTAAAGGCGCGCAGAACGCTTTTCTTTATCAGTCAGGGCGTAGAGTATGAGAGCTGGGGAGTCACATTACAGTTACACAAAACTCTGGTCGGGCAGCAGTAACATTACTGAGTGCTATTCTGGTTGCCCCATTACAGGAAGAGTGTCGGGCTTTGGAGGGAGGTCCCCTGAGATTAACCAGGATTAGAGGGACATGCGCTGTGAGGAGAGGTTGGGCAAATTTGGGTTGTTTCCTCTGGAGCGGCGGAGGGTGAGCGTAGACCTGATAGAAGTTTATAAGATTATGAGAGACAGAGATAGAGTAGATGGCATCTTTTTCCTGAGGATGGAAACGTCGAAACCAAACGGCATGTACGTGGTGAGAGGGAGCAAGTTCAAGTATGTACGGGGATTGTTTTCACAGAGAATGGCGAGTGCGTCGAATGTGCTGTCGGGTTGGTACTGGAGGCAGGTATGATAGAGATATTTAAGAGGATACTATGGTCGTGAATTGGCAGGGAACGATCTACTGCAGGCCGAAGAGACAGATGAATCTGACTTCATATACGACATTGACTTAGCCTTCGTATTGCTGCGTATTCCAGGACCAGAGCAAATGGCAAGGCCAATTCCATACCGGCAGTTGTCCCTAAAATCATAGAGTACTATTGAACAAAAACAGGCCTTTCTGTCCATTTACACAGAGTCAACACAGATCTCTGCCTAGTACCATCTAGTGGCATCCAAACCATATCCTTTCATAACCCTCTCAATCATGTATCTGTCCAAACTTCTCTTAAATATCACACTCGCGCCACTCACATAATGAAGAGTTATACCCGCACTTTCCTCTTAAATATTTCACTTATCACCCTAAACCTATGAGGTCTAGTTCTAGTCTCATCAACCATCTGTGGGAAAAGCCAGCCAAGTATTTAACCTACATATATTACTCATAACTTTAGACACCTCAACGGAGATCTCCTTTCATTCCTATTCAACCTTTCACTTTAACTCAGATCCTGAAGTCCCCGACACGTCTTTGTAAATCTTCTCAACAATCTTCTCGATATCTTCCCTGTAAGTTGGAGGTCAGACCACCAACGACTGCCCCACACATGCCGAGATCCTCACCCATCGCTCCCTGGCTCTTTTCCGCCCACCGATTAGATTACTCCGGTGTTGCCCACATCTCATTAAACCCTCTGCCTCAGCTCTGCCGATAGAGTCCTCAGTTTCAAACTGTACGTGTCAACGCTGTCTTTAGCTTGTTACCGCGGTGCGTTTGTTATGGAGATCCCGGAGATGCTCGAAAGTTTCACAGCTTTGTTACTGAGTGTCCCTAGTGCGTTCTGAGGGAAGCAATGTACAAGGAACTCGAACTTTATTGTTGTCGCGTATACAGAGGAGATTTGCCAAGATGCTGCCTGGATTAAAGAGCATGTTTCATAAGGAAAGGTTCAGAGAGCGAGGACTATTCTCTTTGGAGCGAAGGAGAACGAGGGGTTAGTTGACAGAGGTGTACAAGATGATAGGGAGCATAGATAGAGTGGACATCCAGAGACATTTTTCCTAAGGCGGAATTGTCCATTAACAGGGACAATGTAAGTATCTGGGGTGGGCTGGGCTGGGGAAAATGTCGGTGGTAGGATTTCTCTTAGGTAAAAAATGCTGGTGCAGGGAACACATTTCCAAGAGAAGGAGTGGTAGAGATAGATAAATGAAAAACAATTCACGTAGAGAGCCTTACAGTTGAAAAGGATGGGTGGACAATGTGGGAGGGAAGTGCTAGATTGAGATATTGCTACCCATTACGCCGTTGGCGTTTAGAGCAGCAACGAAGTTCCCCTATTTCTGACGCAGACAACAATAGAAGGATTCTTCATTACTATTTCCGTAACAATTTTTGACCAGTCAGGGTTGTTAGCCCTGAGCGGAACCCCGGAACCTGGAGAACAGGTGGAGCGCTCATGACTGAGACCTCCAACCTTTGACCTGTTTGGCACGGGTGACCCCACCAAGAGACCAAGCACAAGGCCATAACCACAGCCAACGTAGCTCTCCAGGTTATTGAGGTACGCAAGCCTCCAAATCCTAGGCTGTGGTCCTCTTGGAGGAGATTGATCTAAGAGTAGGTTAAAAGGTGGGCACATCATGGGCCGAAGAGCCCGTACTATGAGCTACTGCTCCTTGTTCTATGTACCGAGGCACAGTGAAAAGCTTGCCTTGCATACTGTTAATACAAATGAAATCATTACCCTGTGCATTGAGATAGACCATTCTTTTATCGAGATGAAACATCAGAAAGCAGAGGGAACTGTTACAATTACAGAGAAATTGCAGTGCAGACAGACAGTAAGATGGGCCATGTAGAGGTAGTCCGACGTATCATTCCAGGGAAGCGTTAAGTAGCCTTAAAACAGCGAGGTAGAAACTTTCCCAGAACCTGGCGGTATGTGCTTTCAGACTTCTGTATCTTGAGCCTTATGGGAGGGGAACCTCTGGTGTGAATGGTGATTATGCTGGTGATTTAATCCTAGAAACGTTCATCTTTCAACCGCCCCGCCCCACTCAACCTCAGCCCGGTTATGTGCTCAGGAGCGTGGGCACAGCCCATCCCTTTTGGAGCCAATAACCCAGCTGCTTTTTTTCTGACATTGAGAGAAATGTAGCTGTCATGGCACCATGCCACTAGGCTGCCTATCTAATTTCTGTACTCTGAATCATCGTTATTGTGTGAGCACAAGTGTAGATAACTGGAGAGTAGATAGAGGTCACAGAGTGCTGTACTGGGGAGCATGGAGGACTTCCCCTCAACCTGCGAGTCCAGAAACTGTCGGAGATAGTGGCAGTGGGCGGAGGGGTGGGTGGACTTCCACCATGCAGAGGACGGAGGTTGCTTGGAATTCCCGCGTTGTGAATTGTGTAGAAGGTTGCAGTAGGTTACAACGGGACACTGACAGGGTGCAGAGCTGGGCTGAGAAGTGGCAGGTGGTGTTCAGTCTGGGAAAGTATGTGATACACCTTGGAAGGTCAAACTTAAAGGCGGAGTACAGAGTTAATGCCAGGATTCTTAACAATTTTGTGGAACAGAGGCATCTTGGGGTCCACGTCTATATATCGCTCAAAGTTAAGGTGCCAAGAAGGCGTATGGTGTGTTAGCCTTCATGTTTTAAGGGAATGAGTTAAACTGTCGCCAGGTGATTTTGCAGCTCTATAACACAACAGTTAGATCATTCTTGGAATATTATGTTCAGTCTGATTTCCCTATTACAGCAATGATACATCGAGTTTTGTAAGTTGTATGATAAGGTTCTCCATGGAGCGCTCATCCAGGAAGTTGGCAGTGCTGAGATCCATGGAAACGTGGCTACGTGGAATCGGAATTAGTTTGTCGAAGGCAGTGAGTGGTAGTAGATGGAGCGCATTCTGCGCGGAGGTCTGTGAAGAGTGGTGTTCCATTAGAGATCTGTTCTGCGAACCCTGCTCTTTGGGATCTTAATAAATGACTTCGATGAGGAAGAAGAAGGGAGGATTAGAAAGTCTGAGGATGAGACAAATGTTGACGGAGGTGTGGAGAATGGAGAAGGCTATCGTAGGTTATAACGGGACATTGACAGGATGCAGAGCTGGACTGAGAAGTGGCAGATGAATTTCAGTCCGGAAAAACGTGAAGTGCTTCATTTTGGAAGGTAGAATTTGAAGACAGAATGCAAGGATAATGCCAGGATCCTTAGCAATGTGGAGGAACAGAGGGATCGTGGGGTCCACGTCCACAGATTCCTCAAAGTTGCTGCGCAAGATAAGAAGGTGTCACGTGTTATTCGTCATTAGTCAGAATCGGATTTGAAGAGCCGTGGGGTAACATGCAGCTCTATTGTGTTCACTTCTTCTTCTTCTTCTTCTTCTTCTTCTTCTTCTTCTTCTTCTTCTTCTTCTTCTTCTTCTTCCTCTTCTTCTTATTCTTCTTCATCGTCATCTTCTTCTTCTTCGTCTTCTTCTTCTTCTCCTTCTCCTTCTTCTTCTTCTTCTCCTTCTCCTACTTCTTCTCCTCCTCCTCCTCCTCCTCCTCCTCCTCCTCTTTCTCCTTCTTCCTCTTCTCCTCCTCCTCCTCCTTCTTCTTCTTCCTCTTCTTCTTCTTCTTCTTCTTCTTCTTCTTCTTCTTCTTCTTCTTCTTCAATCCATCACCTACTGGGGCATAGGACACAGACAGCAGCTCGCCAGACTCCTCTGTCCTGGGCCAACAGAAGGTTGATTAGCTCTGGAGCTTCCGCTTTCAGTACAAGACTTCACACATCTTTGAGGTGAAGATCCTTCTTCTCCCAAGGATGAGGTCTTTGGAGCTTCTGTTAGCGTTCCTGTACCTCTGTGTTTTTATGAGATGGGGTTGCTATACCATTATCCAACCGTCCTCCTTTCGCAACAAGTCTAAAGGTCTCGGCCCGAAACGTCGATTGTTTACTATTTTCCATAGATGCTGCCTGGCCTGTTGGGTTCCTCCAGCATTTTGTTTGTGTTGTCTTGGATTTCCAACATCAGCAGATTTTCTTGTGTTTGTGGGACCGCTATGGCGGAGCTGAGTTAATTTCTGCTCGCCTCATTATAGGAAGGATGTGGAAGCTTTAGAGAGCATGCGGAGGAGATTTACCAGAATGCGGCTTGGATTAGACAGCATGTCTTATGAGGAAAGGTTGAACGAGCTATAGCATTTGTCTTTAGAGCGCAGGAGCATGAGGGGTGACTTGATAAGACGGAGAGAGGAAAAGATCGAGTGGACAGCCAGCGCCTTTTCTGCGGCGGTAAAGGCCAATAGCCGAGGACATCTGTTTAAGGTGACTGGAGGAGAGTTGAATGGTCATGTCACTTAAGAGACCTTTACATAGCTACATGGATGAAAGAGAAATGGAGGGCTTTGAGTGTGGGGGAGGCAGACTTAGACTGATCTTAGAGTAGGTTAACTCTATCACGACTTGGGAAGAGCGGTGAGGTGAGCAGCACAGGAGGACCATTCAGGAGAGGGAACATTGTGGGAGGGTTAGTAAGGAGAAGGCTGCAGAGGGAGAGTAAGGGAAGGGCCTCGAAAAGGATATTGAGAATAGGTCCTTGGGGAGGGTTCGGGGGAGTTAAGGGTTATGGAGGAAAGGAAAGTAAGTGGAGCTGAGTCTAGGGTCAGATTAGTCATAATCCTATAAAATTGCAAAGCAGATCGATAGGCCGGATGGCCACTTCTGCTTCTAATTCGTGTTATGCTGATGGGGGAAACATGGGTAATGGGAAAGGGAGGACTCATTGTAAACGGTAATGCAAAGTTTTTATTTTTGGCTTCAAGATGAATTAGCACTTTACTTCCTCTATGCAGTCCTGTTGCAAACGTCCGGGTCAGAAACGGAGTGAAGCTCCCTCCACACCGTTCCATCACACATCCCAAGCTCAGACACAAAGTGAAGCTCCCTTCACACCGTCCCACCACACATTTCCACGGCGAGACACTGAGCTGAAGCTCCTTCCACACCGTCCCATCACACATACCGAGGACAGAAACGGAGTGAAGCTCCCTCCTCATCATTCCATGAAACATTCCGGGGTCAGGGCCTTCGTCGGGGTCCTGATGGCGCAGGGGAGGAGCCTTCGGCAGCTTTAAGCGCAGCAGGCTTATTGAGAAAAAAAATAACAAAATATGCGAAATGATCCCGAGGTGGTTGAGCAAGGGCGCCGTGGGCGGAAGCAAGGAAGGGAAACTCCATCGGAGCTTGCAGGAAGTGCTTGCAAGCTTGCAAGTTCAAAATAGATATATTATCAATGTCTGCCTGTTACCTTATGCTGCCTTAAGATGCACTCTCTTGCAAACATTTACAGGGAAAATGCAAAACAAATTTGTATAGACATAGCTGTAGGATTGTAATCTGTATTAATAAAGAGTATAGCACAATACAGGCTATTCTACCCACAATTTCCATTCAGCCAAACTTGTCTCGTACTCCACGAGCAGTGTAACCCTTCACTCCCACATAGCTCTTTTTTCCGTCATCCATGTACTGATCTAACAGTGCCATTATTGACCCCAATGTATCAGCCTTTACCATCACCCCGGCAGTGCGTCCCAAACACCCACCTCTCTCTGTGTAAACAAAAAAAAAATCTGCCTCTGATTTTATCACTGTTCTTTCGTCTGATGACCTTAAAATTATTCCAACTCGCATTAGATTGTGCTCAGTGAAAAATGGCGTTGTCCATTTATGACTCTTACCATCTTACCCAACTCTGTCAATTCCCCTGTCATTCTCCTTCGCGCCGAAGAGAAAAACGTTTGCTCGCTCAAGCTTCCTATATAAGACATGCTCCCTAATCTACGTAGCACTCTTGTAAATTTCCCTTTTAACTTTTCTAAAGATTTCATAACCTTCCTTTAATGAGACGATCAGAACGGAACATAATTCTCCAATACATTAGATGCATTAGTGGACATTTAAGAGGAATAAGCAGTTGAAGTTACTGGCTGATAATCTTCATTAGGACCGGAAAGGCAGAAGTCAGAATAAGAAGGTGCTGGCAACCGGACGATTATGAACTGGAAGGTGTAAAGTGAGTCTAGGAGATTGCATTTGACCATGGGAGAATGGGTTGGAGAGGGTAACCAGAGGAGCCGATGGGCAGGTGAAGAGAATGGGTGAGGCTAACCAGAACGGTAAATTGGAGAAAAGACAAAGGGTGCGTGTTGAAATTTTCTGAAGTTAGGGATTATCGATGGGCATGCTGTTAGGAGGCTACACAGACAGAATATGAGGTGTTTCTCCTCCAATTTGAGTTTGGCCTCATCGTAGCAGCAGAGGCGGCCATAGGCAGACATATCAAAATGGGATCGGGAAACCGAACTGCCTCTGCCTCCTTCTTTTCCAGGCCTAACGATGGGGCTTAGCCCGAAACTTCGAGTGTTTATTTCCCTGAATAGACTGAGGGCAATGTGGGAGGAAGAGTCAGATTGATCTTAGTGTAGGTTGAAAGACTGGCACGACATTGTGAACCGAAGGGCCGGTATTGTGTTGTACTGATCTATGTAGCAAGGCTGCCAACATAGGATTCCCTGTCAGGGGTCACACAGGTCTAGAGCGTGATGAAGGGTTTTCATCGTAGAAGGCACTAAGTACAGGAGTTGGAACGTTATATCGCGTTTCACAATACCTTATGCGGCCGCACTTGGAGTATCGTGTGCAGGTCTTGCCATCCCCATTACAACAAGGGCGTGATTAATTGGGGAGGGTTAAGGAAATATTAACGGAGATCTTACTGAGACTGGAGGGTTTGAGTCATAAGGTTGGACTGTTTTCCCTACAGCAAAGGAAGCTGTCGGGTGACATGACAGACGTTTATAAAACCACAAGGAGCGTAGATAAGATGAGCCAGCACAGTCCACATCCTGCATGCTTGGAGAGTCCAATCCTAAGGGAAGTTTGAAAAAGAACCCTGGGGGGGGGGTGAAGTTTGTAGGGTGCATTAGATGCTGAATGGTGTGCTGGTGTACATTAGTCGGGAAATTGAGCTCAAGAGCTACGAGCTACTCTGGTCAGCTCTCCAGATCGGACAACATCCTGGTGAGACTTCTGTGGCCCCTCCAGTCGAAACACATCTCTTGTGTAGCAGAACTAGAACATCACACATTTCTCCAAGTGAGACCTCTCCAGCATCTGGAACATCTACCATATAACCTCCCAACTTCTATACTCTCCGATGAAGTGTTTTTCCATAGCCTGTTGACCTGTGTCATTACCATTTGAGAACTTGCAGGCTATGATATCTCTATTCCACAACAGAGATCTCAAATGGAAGATAAATTATGAGCCCTTCTGCTCATAATCTACGGCCGACCAAAGAAACCGACTCCACGGTCTAAACCTTCCCTCCTACACAGACCAAAGTTCCAGTTGATCCAGACTTTTGTCAACTTTTAGAGGTGACAGCACGGGAAGTGAACCATCACGAAAGTGGGCAGAGAGATGGCGGATGCAGTTTAATCCTCAGCAGCGCAGGCGCTGGGCTTTGGGCGGCAGGGATAGGGAGAGGAACGGTACTGAAAGGGGAAGGGGAGTGAGGAAGGAGCACTACAGGAGGAGTAGTCAGCATCACGCTGTGGGATGGGTGGTGAGATCAGTCAGGAGAGAGGAAGCAATGTGGGAGAGGCAGTGCGGAGAGAGTGCTTCAGAAGGAGAGCAAGGAGAGAGAGGTATTGAGAAAGGGGCCATGGTGAGGGTGCGGGAAATTAATGGTTATGGAGAAAAGGAAGGTAGGTAGATCTGAGTCCATGGCCAGATCAGTCATAATCTTTTTAAATGGCAAAACAGGATCGACGGGCGAACGGCCACTCCCTGTTCCTAGTTCATAGGTTTCGGGTGGAGAGGGTGTTTTGCTGATGGGGAAACATGGGTTATAGAAAAGGAAGGATTTACAGTAAACAGTATCAGAAAGTTTTATTTTCGGCTTCAAACTGAATTAGCTCTTTACTTCCTCCATGCCGTCCTATTGCAAATCTCCAGATCAGACACAGAATGAAGCTACCTCCACATCTTCCCATCACACACTACTGGGGTCAGACATAGAGTGAAGCTCCCTCATTTTCTATCATCTCATACTAGGACCGGCCAGGATATCTCACTCCCCAAGTCAGAGAATGTCCCTCCATCGCGCTTGGGGCTGAGGCTGAGCCATAAATTGAGGGGGCAACTCCCTTCGGATACTCCGATGGGTGTCTGAGTCCCGCTGCAAGCTACCCGCCCCTTCCGGCAGACTGAGACAGAAAACACGCGATTCGGTTCAACCAGCGTCGAAAATAAAAGGTACTCGCACCTCCCCACCTTGTTTGACATCTCCCACCGGTACCCCTCACCACCCCGAACGCGGCAGGGCCCTGATGGAGCAGGGGAGGAACCTTCGGCAGCTTTAACAGCAGCAGGCTTGTGGACAAAAAACAAACAACAAACTTAGCGAAAACTTCTTGAAGCGGATAAGCAAGGTCACTGGAGGTGTCAACAAGGAAGCGAAACTCCACCACAGCTAGCTGCAAGTGCTCGCAAGCTTGCAAGCTCAAAGTAAACTTATGATCAAATTATGCACACTTTGCCCTATACTGAGTGTTACTTTTTTGCAAACATCACAGGGAAAGTACAAAGGAATTTTACATAGTCATAGTTGTACGGTTGGAGTCTGCGATAATAAAGGCGGATGCAGAACATGAAGAGTACAGCACAATACAGGGCATTCGTCCGACCTTTTCTCGTACTCCACGATCAATGGAGCCCTTCTCTCCTGCATAGCTCTCCACGTTTTTTCTATCGCCCATGCGCCTATCTAAAAGTATTAATGACCCCAATGTATCAGTCTTTAACATCACCCCGCCAGTACACCCCGCATAGCCACCACTCCCTGTGTAAAAATATCTGCCGCTGATATTCCAACAATACTTCCCTCTAATCACGTTAAAATTATTCCAACTCGTATTAACCATTGTCGCTCTGTGAAAGAATGGTGTTGTTCATTTATGACTCTTATCAACTTATGCAACTCGGTCAATTCCCCTCTCATTCTTTATCGCTCCAAACAGAAAAGCGCTCGCTCTCTCCGCCTTCCCATGTAAGGCAAGCTCCCTTATCTAGGCAGCATCCTGGTAAATTTCCTCTTTAACTTTTCTAAAGCTTTCATATTCTTCCTATAATGAGATGACCAGAACGGAACATAATTTTCCAATACTGTATATTAAATGCATTAGTGGACATTTAAGAGGAATAAACAGAAGAAGATACTGGCTGATAATCTTCATTAGGACTGGAAAGGAAGGGGCAGAAGTCAGAATAAGAAGGTGTTGGCAAACGGAGGATTATAAACTGACAGGTGTAAGGTGAGACCAGGTGAGGGGATGGTGCCTGGCTAGAAGAGAGAGAGAGAGGAATGATATGGGAAGCTGGAACAGGTAAAGAGCTGAAGAAGAAGGAATCCGACAGATTACATTGCACCATGGGAGAATGGGGTGGAGGGGGTAACCAGAGGGAGCCTATGGGCAGGTGAAGAGAACGCGTGACGCTAACCAGAACGGTAAATGGGACAAAAGACAAAGGGTGGGTGTTGAAATTTTCTGAAGTTAGAGATTATCGATGGGAATGCTACTAGGAGGCTACACAGACAGAATATGAGGTGTTGCTCCTCCAATTTGAGTTTGGCCTCATCGTAGCAGCAGAGGCGGCCATAGGCAGACATATCAAAATGGGATCGGGAAACCGAACTGCCTCTGCCTCCGTCCTTTCCAGGCCTAACGATAAGGTTTTGGCCCGAAACTTCGAGTGTTTATTTCCCTGAATAGACTGAGGGCAATGTGGCGGGAAGAGTTAAATTGATCTTAGTGTAGGTTAAAAGACATGGGCCACATTGTGATCCGAAGCGCCTGTATTGTGTCATACTGTTCTGTGTAGGAAGAGAAGTGTCCAAGGCTGCCAGGATATAATTCCCTGGTCACACAGGTCTGGAGCGTGGTGAAGGACACTAAGTACCAGGAGTTGGAACGTTATGGCGCGTTGTACAATACCTTGATTCGGCCGCACTTGGAGTATCGTGTGCAGTTCTTGCCATCCCTGTTGCAATAAGGGTGTGATTAGTTGGGGAGGGTTAAGAATATATTTCAATCTACGAACCTGACCGTTGAAACATGACAGATTCGGGCAGGGAAAGGATGTCTACGGAGAGCTTTGGAGAGGGACTGGTGAGGGGGACTGGGGAGGAGGGAGGGAGGGAGCTGGAATGGGAATGAGAAGGGAGCGCTACAGGAGGGTGGTGATCCGTGGGAAGGATGGTGAGCTGAGCACCGCAGAAGAGCGGTCAGGAGAGAGGAAGCTGTTGGAGGGCCCGTAAGGAGTAAGGAGGGAAGCGTATTGAGAATGGAGCCTTGGGGAGAGAGCGGGAATTAAACGTTATGGAAAAAAGGAAGGTGATGAATCTGAGAGCATGGCCAGAGGAGTTAGAACGTTACTAAATGGCAAAGCAGGCTTGATGGGCCAGACTTTTAGTCCTGCTTCAAGATCGTATATTTCTTATCGGTGGGGGAGGGGGGAATGTTATGCTGACAGTGAAACATGATTTATGGGAAAAGGGGGAACTCACTGTAAACTGTAACGCAATGTTTTATTTTCGACTGCAAACTGAGTTATCTCTTCACTTCCTCTATGTGGTCTTGACACTCCATGCAAACCTCCGGGCCAGACACTGTTTTGGAGCTCGCTCCACACCGTTCCATCACACTTTCCGAGGTCAGACACGGAGTGAAACTACTTCCACGACATCCCATAAACATTCCTGAGTAAGACACAGAGTGGATCTCTCTCCACGCTATCCCGTTACACAGGAGAATGACATTGGACCATGGAAGAATGGGACAGAGAGCGTAAGCAGAGTGAGGTGATGGGAACGTGAAGAGAATGGGTGAGGCTAACCAGAACGGAGAATAGGAAACAAAGAGAAAGGGTGGGCATAGAAGGTTTCAGAAGTTAGAACAATCCTTAATCATGCCAACAGGAGGCTATTCAGACGATGATGTGTTGCTCCTCCAGTTTGAGTTTGGCTTCATCCTAGCACTAGAAGCGGCCGTAAGTAGACATCAAAATGTGAATGGAAAACCGAACTGCCTCTGCCTCCTTCCAGGCCTGACGAAGGGGTTCGGACCGCATATACGTTGCCTAACGTGCTGAGTTCCTCCAGCACTTTGTGTGTGTTACAAAGCATCTGAAGGGTCTCTTGTGTTGAGAGGCTTTTGAGAGACACTTGGATAGGTAGTGGCCACGTGGCTAAGGCGTCCGTTTAATTACCTCCAGGTCACTAGTTCGAGCCTCAGCTGTGGCAACGTTTTTGTGCCCTTGAGCAAGGCACTTAATCACACATTACTCTAGTGTCTCTGCGAGGAGTGGCGCCCCACGCGGACTTCAAATCTGCGCCTTGTAAGGCATGAAAATGCCCGACGCAGGCCTCTCATGGTCTCAGTCGACGTTCCCTCCCCTCCCTGGATAGGTAGGCGGATGTATGAAAAACGGAGGGTCATGGGCTGTGTAGGAGGGAAGCGTTAGATTGATTGTGTAGGAGGATAAACTGTCGACAGTGCATCGTGGGCGGAAAGGCCGTCACTGCTATTTTGTTCCATGTTCTGCTTCTACTTTGTCTCTGTTTCCAATACTTAAAAAAATAAACTTTATCAGGCCTCCGTCAGCCTCTGTCGTTCCAGTGAAAACAAACTCTCCTAATAGTTCATGCCCATCACATTCAGGCAACTTCACTGCTAACCTCTAAGTTCAAAGTCATTCCATTTTCAAATTGTGCATGTATTGCCGTATACACAGCCTTGAGGTTTGTTCTCCTGCTGGCATTTACAGAGAAAAAATATATAATTTTATGAACTATACACAAACAGGCAAAGCCTGACAAACAAACAACTTGAAAAAGACCACAATCTGTGCAACGAGAAATAATACTGTCAACATAAGTTCTAAAGAGTTCTTAAAAGTGATTCTGTAACTCGTAGAATTAGTTCAGAGTACTGGTGAATGAAGTTGTCCACGCTGGTTCAAAAAACTGATGGTTAAAGGGTAATAACTGCTCTTCAAGTTGGCGGTGTGGGACCTAAGGCCCTTGTACCTCCTGCCCGATGGTAGGGTGGGGGGGGCGGTGCCCTTGGATGATGGATGATGCTTACTTGTGGCCGCGCCCTTGTCAATGTTTTGAATGGTTGAGAGGGCTGATGGTACTGGCACAGAAGAGAGATCGGGACCAAGTCGGCGGGCTCGTCCAACACCAGCACTCGGAGAGATCGGGGCGGCGACCCTGGAGTTTAGAAAGGAAGGTCGGTCTCTAAGTGTGTATGTGTGTGTAAGAGAGAGAGAGAGAGAGAGAGTGTGAGTGTGAGTGTGTGTGTGTGTGTGAGAGAGAGAGTGTGTGTGTGTGAGAGTGTGTGAGTGTGAGTGTGTGAGAGAGAGTGTGTGTGAGTGTGAGTGTGTGTGTGTGAGTGTGAGTGTGTGTGTGAGTGTGAGTGTGTGTGTGTGAGTGAATGTGTGTGTGTGATTGTGAGAGAGAGAGTGTGCGTCTGTGTGTATGAGAGAGAGTGTGTGTGTGTGTGTGTGAGAGAGAGTGTGTGTCTGTGTGTGTGAGAGAGAGTGTGTGTATGTGAAAGAGAGAGAGAGTGTGTGTGTGAGTGTGAGTGTGTGTGTGTGTGTGTGTGTGTGTGTGTGTGTGTGTGTGTGTGTGTAGGAGGTGGGGCGGGGTCCTCAATGTATGGAGAGAAGGTGCGACCTTACTGAGGCATCGAAGACTCATGCTCCTCTACTCAAGGCAGCAACCTGATAACTCTCTTCCTGTCGCTTCTCCAAATCCTTCATGTCTCTTCTATAAAGTGCGACCACAACTAAACACAATACTCCAGATGCGGCCTATCCAGAGTTAGGGTCCTGACGGAGCTATTGCACATGGTCATGTCAGTGTTAATGGTACTGATGTCGAGAGGGCTGAGAGCAACAAGTTCCTCGGTATGAAATCTTCACCTCAGTCCAACCACGTGGGTGAGCAGGCCAAGAAAACTCATCGTTGCCACTACTACCTCAGGAGACTATAGAAATTCGGCATATTCCCGTCGACTCTTAGCAACGTTTACCGATGCACCTATCCGGATGTGTCACGGCTTGGGATGGCAGTTACCCTGCCCGTAGCCTCAAGAAAGTGCAGAGTTGTGGACGCAGCTCAGCATATCAGGGGAACCAGATTATGCACACTTCACGCTGCCTTCATAAACCAGTCAGCATAATTAAAGACATTCTCTCCTCTCTCTTCTCCCGCCGGGCCGAAGTGGCAAAGGCTTGACAGCAGTCCAGGAGCAAGGACAAGGGCAAGGACAGTTTCGACTTCATTGTCATCAGACGCTTGAAAGGATCTCTAAAACGGAAAGATGGGCTCCTGGCCTTAGAATCTACCTTGCTTTGATCTTTCACTTGCCGTTTACCTACATTGCTCTTCAACGGTTGCTTTCACACTTCATTCTGCAACTGTTATTGTTTTACCTTATTCTAGCACAATGTACTGCATAATGAATCGTACTTAGGACAAGTTTTTCACTGTGTCTTGGTACATGTGGCAACATGCAAACCAGCGCAATATTAAGTGGGGAGTGGCGGACGGTAGAGATAGAACAGAGAACAGTTCGTAGGACAAAGGAACTTAAGAGGAAAAACAAAAGCGATGTTACAGCTAGGGTGATGATGTCGTTTGAAACGCTGGCCTTCGTCAGTCGGGGCACTGAGTAAAGGAGTTGAGACGTTATGTTGGAAGTGGGATCAGTTGTACTATCACGTTGTGCACTGAGGTATAGTGAATAGCTTGTCTTGCATACTGTTCATGCAGATCAATTCACTGCAGAACGGAGGAAAAACAACAGAGTGCAAAGTAAAGTGCTACAATTACTGAGGAAGAGCAGGGCAGGCAGACACAAAGTTCACAGCGAGGAAGATTGTAATGGGGCACAAAGTTCACAGCGAGGAAGATTGTAATGGGACACAAAGTTCACAGCGAGGAAGATTGTAATGGGACACAAAGTTCACAGCGAGGAAGATTGTAATGGGGCACAAAGTTCACAGCGAGGAAGATTGTAATGGGGCACAAAGTTCACAGCGAGGAAGATTGTAATGGGGCACAAAGTTCACAGCGAGGAAGATTGTAAGGTTAAGAGTTCGTCCTATTGTGCTAGGGGCATTCAAAAGTCTTATGGCAGAAGAGGTAAGACCACGAGTCATGGGGGCCCGTTCTCCTGCCTTCTGCCTCTAAGCATTGACCTCCTTACTAATCAAGAACCTATCAACTCCCGTTTTAAATACACCGAAAGACACTTGTCTTTCACCAACCTCTGGCTAAAGACATTCCTCTTTAGATGCTGGGTGGGGTGGGGGGGGGGGAGAACATCCGGGTTAGCTAGGGGTCTTAGATGCTTTACCGAGGCAGCGGGAAGTGTAGGCAGAGTTCATGGAGGGGTCGCTGTTTTCCATGACGCGTCATCTGGGTCCACAGCTCGATGCGGTTTCCCGCGGAAGCACTGTTGTGTAAGTCGTTGGTGAGGCCTCATTCGGAGCACGGCGTGCAAGTTTAGTCCCGGTGCTGTAGAAAAGATGTGGTTAAACTGGAAAGGATGTGGAAAAGATTTAGGAGGATGTGACCAGGATTAGAGGGCCTGAGGTCGTGGGAGCCGCTGGCCAGGAGAGGAACTTTAGCCTTGGAGCGTGAGGGAATGAACGGGCCACCTTATCGAAACAATGTAAAGCATAAATAAGGTGGACGGTTGCGACCTTTTCCTCGGCATAGGGGAGTTCAAAACTTGGGGGCTTAAGATCAGAGTGAGAGGGAATAAGAATTAGGGTTATTACCACCGGCATACGTTGTGAAATTTCTTCTTTTGTGCCAGTAGTATGTTATGAGAAATATTTTGAAAGTAATCAGGTAGTTCGAACGGAAAGCAGCAAATAAGGTAGTGGTCATGATCCGTTCAGAAATCTGATAGCGAGGGACCAGAGTGACAACTTTTTTTTTTGACACAGACTGTGGTGCGTATATGAAACGAACTGCAGAGGAAGTGGTTGGGGCAGATTCAGTAGTGTTAGATAAGAAGCATTTGCATTAAGTGCTTCTTAAGTAATAATACTGTACCTCTTTTAAGCACTTGCTTTGGTAGCTGGTTCGTGGAGGGTCTTGGAGCGATACGAGCCGAGCGCAGGAAATTCGGACTAGCTGGGAGGGTACCGTAGGTTGGTAGAGAATGGTCGGGATGACAGTCCTCTATAACTCTTTGACACTGGTCATTCACCCCACGACGTCCCAATTTATACTAAATGTATATTGTACATATTTTTATGTCGCTCTTGAAGCATTTTGCACTGCTCCATCTGTGACTAAGATGTGGCCTCGTGGAGGTGCATAAGATGAGAAGAGGCACAGACTGCATGGACAGCCAGCGACTATTTTTCAGGGCGGAAATGATTATTACGAGGGTCCTGATTTCAAGATGGTGGGAAAAAAGTGTAGGGAGAATGGCAGAGATATTGCTGTTTTACTTTACACACAGGGAGTGATAAGTGCATAGCACACGTTGCAGAGGTGACGGTAGAGACACATACATTAGGGACTTTTAGGAAACTCGTGGGGAGCATATGGATGAAGGAAACGTGGACGGCTATGTGGGGGTGAAGGGTTGGATTGATCCTGGAGTGAGTTAAATGTGAACAGGAGGGCCCCTACTGTACTGTATTTTTCTAATATTCAAATTGCTTTCTTTCATAATTAGCCCATTAAAGAATTCGAGCCACCGCCCACTTTCTGCGTAAGAAACTTGCCCCACCTATAGCCCTTAAACTTCTCCAACCTCTAACATCTGCTCTAGTATTTACCCTTGTAAAAAGATTTTGACCGTCTATTCTTTCTCTGCCTCCTAATTTAAAAACCCCCATCAGGTCTCCCCTCGGACTTCGTCCTTCCAGCTAAAACAGCCCAGGTTTGTCCGACCTTTCCTTATACCGCATGTCCTCTAATCCAGTCAACGTCGTGTTGAACCTCTTCTGCATCCTCTCTACAACCTCCCTGTATCGGGGCGACCAGAATTGGACAGAACACCGACCAAAGTTTTATATAGCTGAAATCCGATTTCCTTACTTAACAAACCAAATACGCGTCTTCTTTGACGTGAGTCCTGACAAAGGGTCTCGGCCCTAAACGTCGACTGTACCTCTTCCAATAGATGCTGCCTGGCCTGCTGCGTTCACGTGCAACTTTTATTTGTGTTACATGCCTTCCTTACCGCCTTACCCACTTGTGTGGCTGCTCACAGTGAACTATGGTCCTGAACCGCAAGATCTCTTTGTACTTGGTTCTGTTAAGGAGTCTATCATCATATTAAATCCTGATGATATGCAGATACTTTCCGATTCAGAATCAGGTTTATTATCACTGATGCACTGTAGTCCTGTTTTGCCAGAGCAGTACAGAGCGAGACATATAGAGTAAGAAAATACTTTAAGTTACAAAACTATGCAAAGAGTGCGAAAGGTGGGTAGTGGTGGTGTTCATGGCGTCATTAATCCGAGAGCAGGGGAGAAGATCGTGTTCCTGAATCCCTGCGGGTGTGACTTCAGGCTCCTGCACCTGCATCCTGATGGCAGTAACAGATGCCCCTAGACGGTAGTGCAACCAGGCAGAATGCTGGAACGTTTGCTAGGGCCTTTGGTGACATACTGACTCTCCTCAAACTCCTGATGATGTAGAGCCACTGGTGTGCCTTCGTCGAGACTGCATCAGTGTGTTGAGCCTAGGACAAATCCTCAGCGATAACGCTTAGGAGCTTCGAGCTTCCCCCCTTTTCACCGCTGACCCCTCGATGAGGACTGCTGAATGTTTCCCGATATCCTCTTCCTGAAGTCCTCAGCTAGTTCCTTGGCATTTGCTGACGTTGAGTGCGAGGTTACTGTTGCGACACCATTGAACCAGCTGACCTACTCTCCACGGTCCATCGGTAGAAGTTTGCAGAAGTGTTCGGCGACATACCAATTCTCCGCACGAAGTCGAGCTGCTGGTGTCCCCTTGTCCTCTTTCAGTCGGCATGTAACAGGACAAGATCTGCCTCCAGCCCTCCAGCCCACACTCCTTCCCCCCACACCCCGCTCACTCCGGGGCTGTTCGCCTATTTTCGGGGACGCCCACTCTGCCCTCCCTGCCATATTCCACTCTATTCCCTTCCCTCCTGTCCCGGTCCTCACCTCCCCACAATGCCGCATCTCGAGCCGCAGACAAGCTTGCTCTCCTCTCTGTTCTCACAATCCCCGACCCCAGTTGTTGATGGCTTCTCTCTCCGCAGACGGGTATTGCCTCGCCTCCCCTGTCTGGGCCGCCGTTGACAAGAGCTGATTAGCTGATATTTGCCACCGAAGATGTTTCTGAGATCGAGGAATGCAGGATCCATCTGGGAGCTGTTCGGGATAGCGGGTGAGTTTCCCACATTACCACCTCAAATCGGGATCACAATTGGGTTCATTACCACTGACATCTATCGTGCAAGACCTAATAAAGTGATTATCAGTTTCAGAAGAAGGGGCGGATGGTCGTGAGGGGGGTAGTGGAGGGAGAAAAAGGGGGGAGAAGAACGATCACTCGATGATCACTACTATTCCAGGTTTGATATCCGGACCCTTTCGTCCCGCGGTCCACAGGCAATTCTCGAGTCTTGCTGACATGACTCAACCAGCCTATCTATCTCATTCCTGTGCGCTCCCACATCACCATCTAAGATACAGCCAACAACTAGTGCATCGGGAAATTTATAGGTGACGAATGAGCTGTGCACATTCACGAGTTCAGAGGGTATACAGTAGTGGGCTAACGTATATTGCTCAGGTGTGGCTCCTTGATGTGCCTATGTATGAAGTGATCTGTCTGGGCGGCACATAAGCAAAAACTTTTCACTTATCTTGGCTCATGTGACAATAATACATTGGTTTATTGTTATCATGAATACTGTGGTTCACTTAAACATTTATCTTGCTCACTGTTCATACAGATCAATTCAGTATATCGAGGCAGAGTAAGATAAAGCAATAATAGAATGCAGAATAAAGCGTCAGAGTTTACAGTGCAAGTGCAGTGCAGGCAGACAATAAGGTGCAAGTGGTAAATGGTCCGTCTGATCAGACAAGGAGGCGAATCAATATCTCATATCAGCGGAGTAGAAACGTCCTTGAGCCGGGTGGGTGTGATTCCCCTCCTTTGTATCTTCCGGCCGAAGGGAGGGAGAGAAGAGAGAATATCCGGGATGGATTGGGCACTTTGATTTTGTTGGATGCTTTACTGGGGCAGCGAGAAATTCGTTGGTTACCATCATTTCTGTGCAGATTATCAATTGACTGGGTGAAGAGTTGTATGGGAGATAAAAAAACCTGTGCGGGAGGAGTTTTATAGAGAAAAAGCCGTTGTACTGGGTGGGACAATTCTATTCTCTCGGCTTCAAGTATCTTGGTCCAATGGTACGAAAGATCATCAGTACTGGAGACTTCTTGGACTGCAGCGATTAGCCGCGACGCCTTCTGTGCCTTGTCACGTCCATTGCTCTCCACGAAGCGTTGCAGAACCGCCGTCTCGGCCGATGGATCTTGTAGCTGATCTCATCCGCCCTGTCCGCCTGAACTGGCTACGCATGTTGGGGTAGACATATCCCTATCTCACCGGGGTTGGAGGCTCCCGGCTACCCTCACCTGTCGAAGCGGTGTTTCCGGGGTGTGGCCGCTGTCGCATGCAAACAGGTACTTGGAAAAACAGGTGAGAGCTGGGTGGCAGGTGGAGACCAAAGTTGGGTGATCTGCCCCAGGGCGGAGCACGACAAGCTCACCACCAGAAGAGTTACCCCTCCCTGGACACCCCATGCACCCCAGCAAGAAATGCAAACAGAATCTATTGGGGGGGGGAGTTTCCGTGATGCCTTTGCATCCTTGTGTGTTTTATAGGTTTCTGTATGACGAGACGGCAGTAACGGAGCTTCTCTCTGTGTCTGACTCTGAGAGTGTGGTGACAGGACGGAGAAGAGGGAATTTCACTCTATATTCTCCCCACACACAGGTGTCCTATCGCTGGCGCTCACCGCCCACTGCTTTAATCTCGACACAGACGGACCGACCATAATCGCCACCGGGAATGGGTTCGAGTTCGGTGAGCGCGTGTTCCAGTTTGGAGACGATTGGAATAACTGGTGAGTTTGGCGGGAAATGGGAGGGTGTGGGCAAGGGTCAGCGACAACGAGAGAGAATAACTCTGTGGAGGGGACTTCACTCTGAGTCTGTCCGGGAGTGTGTAATGGGTCCGAGTTCGGTGAGCGCGTGTTCCAGTTTGGAGACGATCGGAATAACTGGTGAGTTTGGCGGGAAATGGGAGGGTGTGGGCAAGGGTCAGCGACAAGGAGAGAGAATGACTCTGTGGAGGGGACTTCACTCTGAGTCTGTCCGGGAGTGTGTAATGGGACGGTGCAGAGTGAGTTTCCTCTGTGTCTGACTCCCGGATTGGTGTGTGATAATAGACAATAGAGAATAGATATTAGGTGCAGAAGTAGGCCATTCGGCCCTTCCAGCCAGCACCGCCATTCACTGTGATCATGGCTGATCATCCAGAATCAGTACCCCGTTCCTGCCATCTCCCCATATCCCTTGATTCCGCTATCATTGAGAGCTCTATCTAACTCTTTCTTGAAAACATCCAGAGAATTGGCCTCCACTGACTTCTGGGGCAGAGCATTCCATATATCCACCACTCTCTGGGTGAAAACGTATTGCCTCAACTCCGTTCTAAATGGCCTACCCCTTATTCCCAAATTGTGGCCTCTGGGTCTGGACTCCCCCAACTTCGAGAACATGTTTCCTGCCTCTAGCGTGTCCAATCCCTTAATAATCTTATATGTTTCAATCAGATGCCCTCTCATCCTTCTAAATTCCAGTGTATACAAGCCCAGTCGCTCCAATCTTTCAACATATGACTGTCCCGCCATCCCGGGAATTAGCCTCGTGAACCTACGCTGCACTCTCTCAATAGCAAGAAGGTCCTTCCTCAAATTTGGAGACCAAAGCTGTACACAATACTCCAGGTGTGGTCTCACCAGGGCCCTGTACAACTGCAGAAGGACCTCTTTGCTCCTATACTCAACTCCCCTTGTTATGAAGGCGAACCAGCCATTAGCTTTCTCCACTGCCTGCTGTATCTGCATGTTTGCTTTCAGTGACTCATATACGAGAACCCCTAGATCTCGTTGTACTTCCCCTTTTCCTAACTTGACTCCATTTAGATAATAATCTGACTTCCTGTTCTTACCACCAAAGTGGATAACCTCACATTTATCCACATTAAACTGCATCTGCCATACATCTGCCCACTCACCCAACCCGTCCGAGTCATCCTGCATTATCACGACATCTTCCGCAAATTTCACACTGCCACCCAGCTTTGTGTCATTTGCAAATTTGCTAATGTTACTTTTAATCCCTTCATCTAAATCATTAATGTATATTGTAAATAGCTGCGGTCCCAGCAACGAGCCTTGTGGTACCCCACTTGTCACCGCCTGCCATTCTGAAAGGGACCCGTTAATCCCTACTCTTTGTTTCCTGTCGGCCAACCAATTTTCTATCCATGTCAGTACCCTACTCCCAATACCATGTGCTCTAAATTTGCCTACTAATATCCAATGTGGGACCTTATCAAAAGATTTCTGAAAGTCCAGGTACACTACATCCACTGGCTCTCCCTTGTCCATTTTCATATTTACATCCTCAAAAAATTCCAGAAGATTAGTCAAGCATGATTTCCCCTTCGTAAATCCATACTGACTCGGACCGATCCTGTTACTGCTATCCAAATATGCCGCTATTTCATCCTGTATAATTGACTCCAGCATCTTCCCCACCACTGATGTCAGACTAACTGGTCTATAATTCCCTGTTTTCTCTGTCTCTCCTTTCTTAAAAAGTGGGATAACATTAGCTACCCTCCAATCCACAGGAACTGATCCTGAATCTGTAGAACATTGGAAAATGATTACCAATGCCCCACGATTTCTAGAGCCACTTCCTTAAGTACCCTGGGGTGCAGACCATCAGGCCCTGGGGATTTATCAGCCTTCAGTCCCATCAGTCTATCCAACACCATTTTCTGCCTAATGTGAATCTCCTTCAGTTCCTCCGTTACTCTAGGTCCTCCGGCCACTATTACATCTGGGAGATTGTTTGTGTCTTCCCTAATGAAGACAGATCCAAAGTATCTGTTCAACTCGTCTGCCATTTCCTTGTTCCCCATAATAAATTCACCCGTTTCTGTCTTCAAGGGCCCAACTTTGGTCTTAAATAATTTTTTCCTTTCATGTACCTAAAGAAGCTTTTACTAACCTCCTTGATATTCTTGGTTAGCTTACCTTCGTATCGCATCGTTTCTCCCCGTATTGCCTTTTTAGTTATCCTCTGTTGCTCCTTAAGAGTTTCCCAGTCCTCTGGCTTCCCGCTCATCTTTGCTATGTTATACTTCTCTTTTATTTTTATACTGTCCTTGACTTCCCTTGTCAGCCACGGTCGCCCCTTACTCCCCTTAGAATCTTTCTTCCTCTTTGGAATGAACTGATCCTGCACCTTCTGTATTATTCCCAGAAATACCTGCCATTGTTGTTCCACTGTCATCCCTGCTAGGGTATCTTTCCAGTCAACTTTGGCCAGCACCTCCCTCATGGCTCCATAATCCCCTTTGTTCAACTGTAATACTGACACTTCCGATTTTCCCTTCTGCCTCTCAAATTGTAGATTAAAACATATCATATTATGGTCACTACCTCCTAATGGCTCCTTTACCACGAGTTCCCTAATCAAATCCGGTTCATTACACAACACTAAATCCAGAATTGCCTTCTCCCTGGTAGGCTCTAATACAAGCTGCTCTAAGAATCCATCGCTGAGGTATTGCACCATCTTCCTTTCTTGGGGTCCAGTACCAACCTGATTTTCCCAGTCTACCTGCATGTTGAAGTCCCCTCTAACAAATGTAGCATTTGCCTTTACGACATGCCAATTTTAACTCTTGATTTAACTTGCACCCTATATCCAGGCTACTGTTTGGGGGCCTGTAGATAACTCCCATCAGGGTCTTTTTGCCCTTACAATTTCTCAGTTCTATCCAGACTGACTCTACATCTCCTGATTCTATGTCGCCCCTCGCAAGGGACTGAATATCATTCCTCACCAACAGAGCCACCCCACCCCCTCTGCCCACTTGTCTGTCCTTTCGATAGGACGTATACCGTTGAATATTCATTTCCCAGCCCTGGTCCTCTTGCAGCCATGTCTCTGTTATTCCTACAACATCATACTTGTCAATTTCCAACTGAGCCTCAAGCTCATCCACTTTATTTCTTATACTTCGTGCTTTCATATATGATACTTTTAATCCAATACTTCCCTCACCTTTCACATCACTCTCCGTGATTTGAACACGACGTCTCAATACTGTACTCTCTTAGGCAACTGAGCCTTCTTTGCACCTAGTTTCTCGAGGAGCCCTGGGTTCCAAAAGCTCTCATTTCATTTCCTGGTCACCGTGCAGACTCCATTAGTGTATTTTTCTGACGTCTCTGTACAGATGACATCGACCAGGACGCCCTTATCGAGGATCTTGTCGCCTGGATAAACTGACTTTAGCAGGTCCGGACAGGACCCCTCTGCCCTCTGATGAGGACACACAGTATCCTCTTCTATGTTCGCCCCGATTAAGTACCTCGAGAATTTCCTCCCACGGCTCCCCATCACTTGAATACTGATCCCCAGTACTATTTCCGACTGCCATCTTCCAGTAAGGACGCCACGTTTTGTTGTTCTCCAGTCTTCTAGCACCTCAGCTGTAGCCAGCGAGGACTAGAAATTCTGCGCCAGCTCTAAGAAGATGCCTCCCTCACACTACCGCAAATCAAGATCACCAGGGAGGCTTGTCATCTGACTCTGGGAGCCTATCCACTTGATTCCCGCTGGGAAGTTTAATCCATTCTTCCACCGCCCCCTGCTACCCAATGTCTCCTAGCCGCCCTTCCTGCGGCACTCCATCCTTCTGGCTGCCCCTCCCTCTTGTTCCTCGAAGCTGCTTTCTCTCCCTCCTGTCCCTTCCTCCTCGCAGCCCCTCCCTATCATTCATTCTTCTCCGTACCTCACTTTCCTCCCCTCCTCGCTCTCCCCTTATCTCTGCTGCCGCAGCACACCATCCTCGCCCTTACTCTTATGCAGTACACCACTTCTCATCAGTGCTCTCTCCCCCCTGCCCATCCATCCCTCCCTTCCTTACCGCCTCTCCCACGACTCTGTTTCCTTGCTGCTCCCTACCCACGGTGCTCCCTCCTTCCCTACTGGCGTTTCTTCCTCATCACCCCACCTGTGGCTCTCCCATCCTACGCAGCGCCCCTCCTTCCGCACTGCTTCCCCGAGTCCCTGCCTGCCTCCTCTCCAGCAATGCTCTCTCTCATTCCGCTTCTCTCCCTGCCACTCATTCCTCCACGGAGCACCCAATCTCTCCACAAATCCTTACATCTCTACAGTGCGCCCTCCTCCTCATTCGTCCACCATCGCCGCCCCACCCTCCCACCTCACTCCCCTTCCTTCTCCCTCTGATCTTGCCGCCGTCCCTCTCGTTCCTTCCTCACTGCACCTCTAAATCTCTCCGTCATCCCCTCCTCTCCACTCCTTACCGATTCACAACTCCACCCACTCCATCCTCTGCCACTTCCCGTGCTGGTCCTTCCTCTCTCCTCATTACCTTCAAGTCCTCCCTCCTCTCTCATCCCTCGACGCCGCTCCCCTCTTTCACTCTCATCCCTGTCGTCCTTCCCTCCCCGCCCTCCTCTTTCACCCCTCCTAGCCCTCTCGTTCCTCCCTCTTCTGGTGCCCCGGAATTACGACTTTGCACCCTTTATCCACTCCCGCAGGATCGGAGTGACGGGAAAGGACGAGATGGGAAGCGCCATCTTACTGCGCTGCTCGATCGCAGGCGGTGACTGCCACCCCACCAACGTCACTGGTGAGTGATCCCGGAGGGCGGATGGTGGTGACACAATGAGGGGACAGCACAAGGGAAGGGAGGGAGATGAGGGAAGGGAGCAATGGTAGGGGTACGAGAAGCGGGAGGAAGTAAGCCGAGGGGACGAGAGCGAAGGGCCAGAGCCGAGCGAATTGAAGAGAGGGGAGAGTAGGGAAAAGAGCGAGGAGAGAGGGAGGGTGCGAAGAAAGGAGGCGAGGAGAGTGGTGGAGGGAATGTTTGCGAAGAGAGGAGGCGAGGAGAGTGGTGGAGGGAATGCGGTAGAGGGAGTGAGAAGGAATTATGCAACGTGGAGGGTTTAGGCGAGGGGCAAGAGAGGAAGGGAAGGGGGAAATTGTTGGGCCTGGAGTTAGAAGGGACCGAGGGAGGGAGGAAGGAAGGAGGAGAGAGAGGGGCGGGAGCCGGGAGCCCGGAAGGTGGAGAGGCAAAGGAGAGGGGAGGAAGGGGAGAGAGGAGAGGCGAGGAAAGCGGAGAGTTGAATGATGGGGAGGGAGCGGACAGGAGAGGTCAGGGGAGAGAAGGGGAGGCACGTGGGAGAGCAGTGGATGGAAACAAGAAGGGGAGAGTTAGGGTAAGGGAAAGTGCTGGAACAGGGGAAAGAGTGAGGTGAGGGGGAGTGGAGCTGTGTGGGAAGGGAACGGAGGTGGTGGGAGAGGGGAAAATTGTCTGTGACAGTGACACTCGCACGCTGTTCCTCTGACCGCTTCGCTAACGGCCGTGTCTCTCACTGTTCTCGCAGACTCCTTCAACAACACCGCCGTGCTTACAATGGACTCTTCGGGGCACCAACTGGTGGTAGGTTCCTCACGTCCCGTCCTTTCCGTCTCTACCCTACGTATCGTCGCCTCCCAGGCCCCAGCTCTCATCCCAGTCGCCCTTCCCTTTACAACTGTACTTTGAAATTTGAACACTTCCTCCTTCGCTCCCTAAGTAGCGACCTCTCTCTTTTCCATGACCGCTCCGTCCCTCTTCAACCGCATCCTGTCAGATTCCATTCTTCCCTCCTTCTTTCCACTCCCTCCCCTGCCCTCCCTTTCCTACTCCCTCCAACATTCTAGCTGCCTCGCCCTCCACCCCTCCCAACTATTCCCTTTTTTCCTACCTGTCCCTCTTTCCAGCCCGCGCCTCTCCCTCCTTGGTGCTTAGCTCTCCTCCCCGAAACCGTAGCCCTCGGGTGTCACTGGGGGTGGGGCGTCGAGGGCGGAAAGGCGATGGGTTGACTGGTCATTGGAGGGAGTGGGGAAGGTGCTTCTCTTGGTAACTCTCTCTCTCTCTCTCTCTCTCTCTCTCTCTTTCTCCTCCCCCCTCCCCCCAGGTCTGTGATCCCAACACAGTGCACGGATGCATGAGAAACACGTGGTTCCCAGGAAAATGCATCCGGTTCGGAGATCAGCTGGAAGCGGAAGCTCCACTGGACATCGGAAAAATCGGTGAGGACAGGGGAGTGGAGGGGAGGGTCAAGGCTGGAGGGTGAAAGGAAGAATGGGCGGGGGCGGGGATGTCCAGCGGAGCTTCCTGTTCTAGAGGGTTGGGCCTGGAGAGAGTGAGTAAGGGGGTGAGGAGAGCAAGAGGAAGTAGGAGGGCCGTGAAGAGAGGGCATGTTATGCAGAGAGATGATGAGGAAGAGAGAGTGGAAGATTGAATGGGAGAAATAGAGTAGGAAACCGAAGAAAGGGAGAAGGGGAGAGATTGGTAGGGTGAGACAGAGAGGAGGAAGGAGAGAGAAGGGGAAGGGAGGAGGATAGAAGGAAAGGGGGAATGAGGGGCTAACTAAATGAGAAAGAATGAGAAAGGATAGAGTGGATTAATTAGAGGAAAGGAAGAGGAAACAGATTGGAAATAGAGAGGGGAGGGAGTGAGGTACGGGGCTGGGAAAGGGTTAAGAGAGGAAAAAGAGGTGGAAGAAGAGAGGAGTGGTGTAAGATAGACGAAGGTGAAGGGGAGACGTTTGCAGAGTGAGAAGGAAGGTTTATGAGTGAGAGTTTAGGATGGATTGAGGGTAAGGAGGTCAATGGGGAGAGGAAATAAGGGAGGAGGGAGTACGGATATGACAGTAATGCCCTCCCTCGGCGCGACGCACTCTACTTACTACAATTCTCGAGGTGCTGAGTTCCTCGCCGTCCTTCCCTCTCTCATCCTTTGCTGCTCTCCCCCTCTCTGCCAGAATGTATCCCTGAGATGGTAGATGTGGTCTTCCTCTTCGATGGGTCCAACAGCCTCAGCAAAAGGGATCTGGAGGCGAACAAAAAGTTCATGTGGGATATGATACAGGCATCAGACGCCGGCATGCAGGTCTGTGACGGGGCAGGGTTCACGTCAGGAGTGGGGAGGAGAGGGAGAAAAGAGAGGATTTGGGTCTGGCAGGGGTATTAGTTTGGAGGTTGGCACAGGCTGTGAAGAGAGCACGGGGCAGTGGGGATAAATTTCGGGAGTCACACGTGGCTGTTGGGAAAGAGCGAGACAGTGGGGATAAATTTCGGGACTGACACGTGGCTGTGGGGAAAGGGCGGGACAGTGGGATTAGTTTGGGGAGTCACATGGGACTGTGGGGAGAGAGCAGGTCAGTGGGGCTAGTCGAGGAGATACACAGGACTGTCTCTTTCTGTCTTCAATGAAGCCTTCATCTCTCTCCAGTTTGCCATCGTTCAATACTCCGCCTTAGTCAGAACGGAACTGAGCTTTAAGACATTCCAAGAGCAACGAGGGAATCTGTATAATATCGTGCATGACATCCAGCTGATGGAGAGCTCGACATTTACTGCAACTGGGATCAATTATACCATGTAACTAATCCCTGTCCAGGAGTGTGTGACGGCAGGGTTAGAGGGAGACTCACTGTGTGTCCGACCCCGGGATGGGGGTGGGGGGGAGATGGAGGTGTGATGGGACCGTATAGAGTGAACCTCGCTCTGTGTCTGGCCCCGGGAATGTGTGATGGGACGGTGTGGAGGGAGATTCACTCTGTGTCTGACCCCGGGAGTGTGTGATGGGACGGTGTAGAGGGAGTTTCACTCTGTTCCTGACCCCGGGAGTGTGTGATGCGACGGTGTGGAGGGAGATTCACTCTGTGTCTGACCCCGGGAGTGTGTGATGGGACAGGGTGGAGGGATGTTTTTCAGCATTCTGGAAATGATTCAATACCTCCCTCTCCTGACCACTAATATTTAGATTTTTTTTTCTATTACTGGAGTACTGTGATGCCACTGGAAAGAAGGGGGTGGTTTTGATTTAAATGAACGGGGGGGGGGACGGGTGGGGGGCTTCTGAGGGTGTGTGTGTGTGTGTGTGTGAGAGAGAGAGGGGGGGGAGAGAGAGAAAGAGTGAGGGGAAGAGATGGTGAAAGGGAAAACATACGATGCATACCTATTTGAATCAGGGAGGGGGAAAGAATGGCCTTCCCTCCTCCTATCTCTAATGCGACACTCCTCCCTCCTGTGTTGCGCAGATTTTCTGTGTTTACGGAGGACGGTGGGGCAAGAGAAGGGGCAGCGAAGCTCCTGATTGTGATCACGGATGGAGCGACCACGCCAGGAGACATCAATCTGGAGCAGGTCATCAAGAGGGCGCAGGCGGAAAAGATCACTCGCTGTGCAATTGGGGTAGGTGCCCCCGCCCCCCCCCCGTGTATGTGGGTGGGATGAGTGTGGGACGGAGGGGAAGGTCCGTGTCGCACAGACACGGGGTCTCCGTGTGGAAGGGGAATTCTCAGTGTGGGAGGTAGAGCGAGATCAGTGAGGGACGAAGAGGATATCTTCGTGAGGGACGGCGCGGGAATCGCTAACAGAAATATACCCAAAGATTTGGTCTTCACAGCCTTTGTCGCAACGAATCCTACAATCTGGCGGAAGAAGTTCGTCGTCGTTTCAGTTCTAAAGGCCCTCTTTCTTTCTGACACTATACCTTCGGAGCCTGTATTCTCACAGTAATGAAAACATCCCCTCTATGTCCACTCTATGCAGGTCATTAAGTATGTGGGAGGTTTCAATGAGAATTCCCTCCCTGCCATGAATATCGATTTCTCCTTCCGGTGAACAAATTCCACTTCCCTTCCCCTACTCCCCATTGCCGCCTTTCAGTTCTTCTCACCTGCCTATTACTTCCCCCTGGGTCCTCTCCTCTTTCCATTTCTCCTATGGTCCGCTCTCCTCTTCTATCAGATTCTTTCCTCTCCAGCTCTGGACTTTTTCCACCCGTCTGGCTTCACCTATCACGTTACCGCTAGCCTTTTCCCCTCCCCCGCCCCACCTTTTTAATTCAGTCATCTTCCCCCTTCCATCTCAGTTCTGAAGAAGACCGAACGTCGACTGTTTACTCTTTTCAATAGATGCAGCCTGACTGCTGAATTCCTCTAGCATTTATGTGTATTTTGTGTATTTTCATTAACCCTACTCCCCAAGGCTATCTCGTGTTCCTTTCCACCTGCCTTAAGTCTCTTTTTAACCTTCTTTCCAGCTACCTTTTAACTCTTCGGAGCCTTGTCTGTTGTTTGCTTCCTAAATCTCAAGTGACCTCAAGCGCTGCGACAGCTCTATAAAACACGTCTTGGAGGGCTGCATTCATTTCTAGTCGCCTCATTATAGGAAAGATGTGAAAACTTCGGAAGGGGCGCAGAGCAGATTTACCAGGATGTTGCCTGGTAAACACGTCTTAAGGGATTGATTGAGCAAAGTTCAAGATTCAAGTTTAGTTATCACATGTACATCGAAACATACAATGAAATGCGCCTCTTGCGTTAACAGCCGACATATCCGAGGATGTGCTGGGGGCATCCCGTAAATGTCGCTATACATCCCCGCGTCAAGATAGCATGCTCACAATACTTGGCAGAACAACGCGGAACACACAGACACACACACACACACACACACACACACACACACACGCACGCACGCACAGACACACACACACACACACACACACACGCACACACACACACAGGCACGCACACGCACACACAGGCACACGCACGCACGCACGCACGCACAGACACACACACACACACACACACACACAGGCACACGCACGCACGCACAGACACACACACACACACACACACGCGCGCACACACACAGGCACGCACACGCACACACAGGCACACGCACGCACGCACAGACACACACACACAGGCGCACGCACGCACGCACAGACACACACACACACACACACACACACACACGCACACACACACACACACACACACACACACACACACACAGGGGCACAGGATGCAACAAACAACACTGCAACAGCAAAACACGCTGAATTCCTCCTCCTTACCCATGCACATACACAGTCCCCTCACCCCAGACTCCAGTCCGTATGCTTCGGCATCGACCCTGCAGCTTCGGAGTCGAACGCCAATACGTCGATATTGGGCTTTCGACTTCTCCAGCCAACCCACAGAGATTCACAGACCCGGTACTCCGGCCGACGGACCTCCACTTCCGGACTTCCAATTCGATGGCCTCGATCGTCGCCATCAAACACAGGACCTCCGATCACCGTACACAGGCGTCGAACTGCAGACTCGTCGATGCCGGGCCCTGAAACGCTAGGTTTCGAACTCTGGTGTCACCGATTCCCGAAACCATTTAGCTCCAGCAGCATCGGACCTCGTTGCTCCAGCAGCGTGGAACTCGTACTCTGGAGCCCGCCGAGATTTCGCTGCTGGCGGAACTACCAGCTTTCGTCCACGCTGGTCTGTCAGCCCAAAGTCCGGTTAAACATCCCGTCTCTGCACGGGGATATCCTATGCCTGCGTTGCGTCGGCGTTCTTCAAACGCGTAGCGGAGATTTAGGAACCAAAATTCCGGCAACACCTCTAATTCCTCTAATGCCCCCTTATAACTGTCCCCAGAATCCTAACATGATCCTTAACTCCACTTACTCAAAAACACGAAAGAACAATTAAATGTCAGCGGCGACCGCAGCAGAGCATCTGGAGCAAAAGCTACGGTTTTCTCTTTGGAGAGAAGGAGGACGAGAGGCGACTTGACAGAGATGCATAAGATGATAAGAGGCATAGATAGAGTGGACAGCCAGTACCCTTTCCCCCGGGGGGGGGCATAATTTTAAGAATGTATAGGGGAATGTCAGATGTAAGTGTTTTACACAGGGCGTGGTAAGTGCACGGAACGCCCTGCCATGGCTGGCGGTCGAGACAGATACATTGCTGACATTTAAAAGACTCTTCAATACGCACGGATGAAAGGAAGATTGCTTTATCTAGAAGTAGGTTAAAAGTTCAGCACAACATATACAGTACTAGGCTGTTCTGTTCTGTGTGCTGTGCTTTCCTCTTCTTCTTGACTATATGTTCTGCATCTCACGCTACCATCCTTTTGATGCCTCAATGGAACAAACATCAAGAATTCCTCGAAAATACTCCTTAACCAACCTCCATATTTCCTTGGTTCATTTCCTTGACAGCATCTGCTCCCAACTTACACTCACAAGTTCCTACCTGATTCGTCGTCCCCCAGTTAAATATTTTAACATGCCGTCTGTTCCGATCCTCGCAAAGGTCATGGCGTTGTGGTCACTGACTCCAAAACGTCTCCTGACCTCGTTAATTGCCTAGTAACCGATCCAGTATAGTCTGTACTCGAGTCGGCCTGTCTACACATTGTGTCAAGAATCGTTTCTGGGCGCATCTACAAATTCCATCTGATCTAATCCTCTTGCCCTATGGAGGTGCAAATCAATATTAGGGTAAGTGAAAGTCAACCTATAACCCGGTTATTTTTCATCTTTCCCAACACAAGAAATTCTGCAGATGCTACAAAATTGAACAACACATACAAACTGCTGGAGGAACTCAACCGATTAGGCAGCATCTATGAGGGGAATTAATAGATACATTTTCATGAAGATTTGAAAGGAATGGGCGGGTCAGAATAAGAAGGCGAGGAGGGGGGTACAAGTTGGCAGGTGATAAGTGAGACGAGGCGAGGGACATGTGTCGTGCATGGATATAGGGAGATTGTCTTACGAAGCTGCAGAAAGAGATAAAGGGAAGAAGAGTTCTAAAATTTGCTATCTATAAACGGCTATGTGCGGAGCCAAAAGAGGTGGGGAGATTTTGAATAATTTCTTTTCTTCGGTATTCACTAAGGAGAAGGATATTGAATTGTGTAAGGTAAAGGAAACAAGTAGGGTAGTTATGGAAAGTATGACGATTAAAGAAGAGGAAGTACTGAAACTTTTAAGGAATATAAAAGTGGATAAGTCTCCAGGTCCAGACAAGATATTCCCCAGGACCTTGAGGGAAGTTAGTGTAGAAATAGCAGGGGCTCTGACAGAAATATTTCAAATGTCATTAGAAACGGGGATGGTGCTGGAGGATTGGCGTATTGCTCATGTGGTTCCATTGTTTAAAAAGGGTTCTAAGAGTAAACCTGGCAGTTATCGGCCTGTGAGTTTGACGTCAGTGGTGGATAAATTGATGGAAAGTATTCTTAGAGATGGTATATATAATTATCTGGATAGACAGGGACTGATTAGGAACAGTCAACATGCATTTGTGCGTGGAAGTTCATGTTTGACAAATCTTACTGAATTTTTTGATGAGGTTACTAAGAAAGTTGACGAGGGTAAAACGGTGGATGTTGTCTATATGGACTTCAGTAAGGCCTTTGACAAGGTTCCACACGGAAAGTTAGTTAGGAAGGTTCAATCATTGAGTATTAATATTGAAGCAGTAAAATTGATTCAGCAGTGAGTAGTGGTGGATGACTGTGTGTCAGATTGGAGGACGGTGTGTAACGGTGTTCCTCAAGGATCTGTACTGGGTCCAATGTTGTTTGTCACATACATTAATGATCTGGATGATGGGGTGGTAAATTGGATTAGTAATTATTCAGATGATACTAAGATAGGTGGAGTTGTGGATGATGAGGTAGGTTTTCAAAACTTGCAGAGAGATTTAGGGCAGTTAGAAGAGTGGGCTTCAAGATGGCAGATGGAGTTTAAGGCTGAAAAATGTGAGGTGCTACATTTTGGTAGAACTAATCAAAATCATGGTAAACGGTAGGGCATTAAAGAATGCTGTAGAACAGAGGGATCTAGGAATAAGGGTGCATAGTTCTCTGAAGATGGAATCTCATGTGGACAGAGTAGTGAAGAAAGCTTTTGGTGTGCTTGCCTTTATAAATCAGAGCATTGAGTATAGGAGTTGGGATGTAATGTTGAATTTGTATAAGGCATTGTTAAGGCCAAATCTGGAGTATTCTGTGCAGTTCTGGTCACCGAATTATAGGAAAGATGTCAATAAAATTGAGAGAGTACAGAGGAAGTTTACTAAAATGTTGCCTGGGTTTCATCTCCTAGGTTACAGAGAAAGGTTGAACAAGTCAGGTCTTTATTCTTTGGAGCGTAGAAGGTTGAGGGGGGACTTGATAGAGGTTTTTTAAAGTATGAGGGAGATTGATAGAGTTGACGTGGTTAGAGTGGGGAAGATTCAAACAAGAGGACATGGGTTGAGAATTACAGGACAAAAGTTTAGGGGTAACATGAGGGGGAGCTTCTTTACTCAGAGAGTGGTAGCTGTGTGGAATGAGCTTCCAGCAGAAGTGGTTGAGGCAGGTTCTATGTTGTCGTTTAAAGTTAAATTGGATTGATATGTGGACAGGAAAGGAATGGAGGATTATGGGCTGAGTGCAGGTCGGTGGGACTAGGATAGGGTAAGAGTTCGGCACGGACTAGAAGGGCCGAGATGGCCTGTTGCCGTGCTGTAATTGTTATATAGCTATATATGGTTATATGGTTAATAGAGGGCAGTTGACTTTGGGAGAAATGAAAGGAGGAGGAGAACCAGCGGGAGGTAATGGACAGATGAGGAGAAGAGAGGGGGTGAAAGGGTAACCAGCCAGAGTAATGAACAACGAAGAAAGGGATGGAGGGGCAAAAATTACTGGAAGTTAGAGAAATTGATGTTTATACCGTCAGGTTAGAGGCTACCCACACAGAATCTGAGATGTTGCTTCTCCGACGTGAGCTTGTTCTCACTTTGGCTAGAGGAGGCCATGCACAGGCATATCGGAATGAGAATGGGAAGTCGAATTGAAATGGTTCGCCACCGGGAGATCTGCCTTTTGTGGCGCATCCCTAGCGGTAGCATTGTATGACCACGAGCGACTCGCAGGTGTAGTGCCGCCTCACCTGGAATGACTATTTGGATCCCAGACTGGTGGTGAGAAAGGAGGTGTAGGGGCGCGTCACTCTTGCCGGGGTAAGTGCCAGGCAAACATCAGAGGCGAGGGAAGGGTGATCCCTATTAAATATGAAGGAGGGCAGAGGGAAAAGATATGCTTAGTGGTAGGATCACGTTGAAGATGCTGGAATCGCCTGCCGTCACGCCAAACGGATAGAGATCCCTATGTTCTTACCTACCATCTCTAGAGCCTCAGTATCCCGCACGGCATTCTCCAGTAGGTAATCCCGCCACGATATCCTTCCTTTCTGCAGCTGTGACACGATCCCTTGATTACTAATGCCATTCCTCTCCCCTGTGAAACTGACAACTTGAGCCCGTTTCTAATTCTGCTCTTTTCACAGGTTGGAGAAAGTTTCAAGAGTGGCAGCAAGGGTCTGAATGAGTTGACAATAATCGCCTCGTCCCCCAGTTATCTGATCAAGGTGAAAGAATACAGTGAGCTGCAATCTGTCTTCCAGGATCTCAAGTCCAAAATCTACAAGATCGAGGGTGAGGACTCAAAACGAGGATGTGGCTTCACACGGGACACCGGGGTCCCTCTCGCTCCCTCCAACTTCGTCCAACTCTACTTTTTCCGTCCCTTTCCGCCTTTTCCTTGCTGCCGCCCTCTAGCCATTCCTCACCAACAGTCCCTCACCCACCCTTCCCGGCACCTCCGTCTCTCTCTTACCGCCCACCACCCTCTCCCTGCCCGCTCATTCCCTCTCCCCTTCACCTTTTGCCCCTCTCCCTCTCTCCTCGCTCCACTTCCTACTCTCCTCACTCATCTTCCATTCACTCTTCGCCCCCTCCCCTCTTCATAAACCCCATACCCTCCCCCTCTACTCCCCTCCTCCTACATTTTTTATCAATCTCCCTCTTTTTCTCTCTCCCTGCCCTGCCTTCCCACTCTACCCCATCCCGCATTCCGTGAATCTTCCCCTCCTCCACCAGGTCGATTCTCCTCCCATAATCCTCCTCTCCCCCGCACCCACCTGCGTCCTACCAGTTTGTGAGCCCTCGCCATCTCTCACTTCCTTTCTTCATCTCCTCCCCTACCGTTTACCCTCAACTACCCGATCCCTCTCCCACTCCATGCCCCCATGACATTTCGCTGTTTTCCACAGGAACGCAATCCTCCAGCGAGAGTTCCTTCGAGATGGAGATGTCCCAGGTGGGATTTAGCGTCCTCCTCAACGAGGTGAGAGCCCTTCCGCCCCCCTGCACCTGCTGACCCCTCAGAAGAATGAAATCCGCTCCCCAGTCTTCTCAGATCCATGAGGAATATCTCTCAGAGGAGTGACCCTGGAAGCCACCACTCTGATTCCTAAAATAAGGAAAACAGACCCTTTCCCCATCTGAGGCTGTCCCATTTGCCTGAGTTTAACCCTTTCCCCATCCGAGCCTGTCCCAATTGCCTGAGTTTAACCCTTTTCCCATCTGAGGCTGTCCCATTTGCCTGAGTTTAACCCATCCCGATCTGAGCCAATCCTATTTGACCGAGTTGAGCCCAAATTTCCAATCGATGTACCCGTCTCTCTCCACGGGAGGCTACTTTTAATTAGTGATAATTAGTTTATATTGGTCTCCTTCAGTGCTTCTCTGTTTTCTTTCTTGATGCTGATTGGCGGGTGGGCGATATGTTACTTTCTGGGGCGAGGGAGGGATTTGGTGTTTGATGGTATTACCGCTGTTTGATTGCGTGGGAGGGGTTGGGGTGGGTTAGGGGTTTGATATTTTAGCTGCCGTGTCCGAGCGGCCGATCAGATAGTTTTCGTGAGAATGAGAAGGTTGGGGCGAGTTGGCGAGCATTGTTTCTTGTTCTTCTTCGTGCGGGCGGGGGAACCATGTTTTTTTTTCTGTATTTTATGGCTATCTGGGGAAAATTAATCTCAGAGTTGTATTCTGCGTATATTCTTGATAATAAAATGAAGCTTTGAACCTTTGTCCAAAAGGCGAGGTCTCCTGATGGCCACACATTATAATTCGAATTCCTATTCACATTCTGACATACTTGTCCATAGCTTCATCTACTGCCACGATTATCCAAACTCAAGTTGGAGAAGCAACATCTCATGTACTTTCCGTGTAGCCGCCGTCCTGATGGCGTGAAATTCAATTTCTCTACAGGAGTATCTCTCCCCTTACATTTTCTCCTTTTCCATTCTCCAGTCTGGCCCTTCTCTCACTCCTTTTCTTCGCCTTATTTATCTATCACCTCCCTCTAGTTCTGCTCTTCTGTCCCTCTCTCCCATTGACCAACCGCTTCTTCCCCAGTCTCTTCCGTTCGGTTCCCAACCACACCCCCCCCAACCATTCTAGTTTAAACTCTCCCCGGTAGCCTTAGCAATCCCCCCCCCCCCCCCGGCTAGGATATTGGTCCCCCTGGGATTCAAGTGCAACAAGTCCTTTTTGTACAGGTCACACCCGTCCCAAAAGAGGTCCAAATGATCCAGTAATCTGAATCCCTGCTCCCTGCTCCAATCCCTCAGCCATGCATTTATCCTCCACCTCATTCTATTCCTATACTCACTGTCGCGTGGCACAGGCAGTAACCTTGAGATTACTACCTTTGTGGTCCTGCTTCTCAACTTCCTTCCTAACTCCCTGTAGTCTGTTTTCAGGACCGCTTCCCTTTGCCTACCTATGTTATTGGTACCAATATGTACCACGACCTCTGGCTGTTCTCCCTCCCACTGCAGGATATCTTGGACGCGATCTGAAACATCCCGGACCTTGGTACCTGAGAGGCAATCTACCATCCGAGTTTCTTTCCTGCATCCACAGAATCGCCTGTCTGACGCCCTAACTATAGAGACCCCTGTCACTTCTGCCTTCTTCCTTTCCCTACCCTTCTGAGCCACAGGGCCAGACTCTGCGCTAGAGGCGCGGCCACTGTTGCTTCCCCCAGGTAGGCCGTCACACCCTCCCAACAGTACTCACACAGGAGTATTTATTGTCAAGGGGTACAGCCACAGGGTTACTCTGTAGTACCTGACTCTTCCCCTTCCCCCTCCTAATTGTGACCCACTTGTCTGTCTCCCGTGGTCCCAGTGTGACCACCTGACTACAACTCCTTTCTATCACCTCCTCGCTCTCCCTGACCAGACGAAGGTCATTGAGCTGCATCTCCAGTTCCCTAATACAGTCCCTCAGGAGCTGCAGCTCGACGCACCGGGTGCAGATATGGCCGTCTAGGAGGCTGGGAGACTCCGGGACCTCCCACATCTGACACCGAGAAGTAAAAAACCGGCCTCACACACATACTACTACCTTTCCGCAATTAACACAGGTAAGCCTACCTCACCTCGTTACCGCCTAAGCCCGTTGAGCCAAAGCCCTCTCACTCTGCTACCTCTCACTCCGCTGCCCGCTGGATATGGCGGACTTCTTTTTAAATTTTTCCCGCTCTACTGGCCGACGTCACGCGCCTACGCAGTCATGCCTCTCTTTTACCCGGAGTAGTAAAAATGCCTTCGCTCCGAAATCCCTAGCTGTTCACCCGCAGCCTTCTTGCTCCGAATCTTGTGGAAAAAGACTGTTTGCTTTCACCCTCTGTACGTCTCTAACCCTAACCTTCTCTGTAAGTCAGACCCTCAAATCTCGGCAAATCGGTGGTGAATCTCCTCCGGACAGTTTCTAGCTTAATGGCATGTTTCCCTATAGCAGCGCGACCAGAACTGAACACAAAGTGCGGCCTCTTAAAGTGCAGCTCAAAACTGAACAACTGCAACACGATATCTCGAATCCTGTACTCAGTACCCTGACTGATGAAGGCCGCGTGCGAAATCCCTTCTTCACCGCTCTGTTGGCCCTTTCAGGGAACCATGTATATAAATCTCTCTGTTCTATGCTCAAATACGGGAAGATCCCGTCGCCCAGAATCACATCTAGTAACTTTCCCCACCACTGATGTTAGACTTATCGGCCTGCATTTCCCTGTCGTGTCCTTACAGCCCTTCTTGAATAAAGCCACAATGTTTGCCCTCCTCTCTCTCGCCTCTGATTAACCAAGATAGAGATACTTTTGCCGGGATGCCAAAAAGTTCATTCCTGCCGTCCCGTGCTTACACACTTACACAGAACAAGTCCAGAAGTCCCAAGTAACTTTATTATCGCAGTATATATATGTCACCAGGTACAACTCTGAGATTGATTTGTGTGAGCATTCACAGTCAATACAAAGAAACACCATCAAATGATGGCAACAGAGAGAAGAGAACCTGGTCTGGATGGCGGGGTACCTTGTTGTTGTATGCGGTTTCACCGAACACTGCTCCTTGTGGATGTGCCCAGCGGTGGGAAGATGGGGTCACAGCTGCAGAGAGTGCGAGGAAGCGAACACAACCACGATCATCACCCTTAGTTGCCGCCCCCTTCCCTTTAAGTACCCACCGCAGAAGTATTTCGGCTTCCCTTCGCCGGGGCCAGTTCCGAGTACCGGAACTCCGTCTGCTACCAGTGCTGCGAGATCCTCGATACCAGAGAGGATGGGAAAAGAAAGACTTACCCCACCTTCTGAAAGAGCGACGGGGCGATAAGTGCTGGCGTCCCCTGCGCCTTGTCGAGGGGCACTTATGATCGGGTGAAAGAGACTGCAGTCTGCCTCATTTGAAAAGGCGATTGGGGATAGCTGAAAAATGCTGGCATTTGTTCATCTTCTCGAGGGTCGATTGGCGATGGGCTCTGTACTGGCAAGATACTTGCATTCTCAAGGGCAACTGGGGATGAACAATAAACGTTGACATCCCTTCCCCCTCCCAACCCACTATAGCCTCGATGGGATGAATGCTAGCATTCCCGAAAACTGACTCCCCACGAGCCATCACACCCAACGGCCCACCTCTCTCTCCTCCCTTTCCAGGACTCCGTCATCCTGGGTGCCGTGGGGGCCTATGACTGGTCTGGAGGCCTGGTGGAGATTCAGGGCGAGGAGAGGACCTTTATTAACGTCTCCAAGAGTAACCGCGACATGAAGAACTCCTACCTAGGTAACCATACAGAACGACTGGGGTGGGTGGGTTGTGCAGGGGAGGTGGGAGTGGTGATGGGGCGGGCAGGGGAAAAGAAGCCGCGGCGGAACTGTGTCGGGTTCATGGAGAGATCCAGTGACTGGAGTGGAAGGTAAGGAGAGCGGAGGAACGGGCTAGGGAGGGGAGGCACAAGTTTACATTGTCACCCCTCCGATCTTCCCCGACCTTGCAGTCTCTCCCTCCCCTACACCCCTCAGGTCTCCACACTTCCTACCATACCCGTCTCTGCCAACCTTGCCTCCCCACACTCCTTTCGTCTCTGTAACACCCTCTCTCCCAGACATCTTTTCTACGACACCGTGCCTTCTCCTCTCTGTGCCCTTATCACTTCCCTACTCACCTCCCCGTCTGTCACTCCCTCCCTCGCTACACTCTTCCTCACCTGTACACATCTTTCTCTCAATTCAATGATTCCGTAGTTCAATTTAATATCAGAGAATGTATACAGTATACAACCGGAAATTCTTACCCTTCACAGACATCCATTAAACAGAAAAAAGCAAATGAATGCCAGAAAACGTGAGAACCCCAAAGCCCCATCTCCCTCCCACGCACAATCCGTCCCTTAAACCACATGCAAACAATGGTAAATCCCCATAAAGAGACACCTCTATCATCTCAGCAACGCCCTCCCCACCTCTGCGACCCCATCCTTCACCGTCTCTGTGACCCCGTCCCTCATCGTCTCTGTGACACCTTCCCTCCCTGTCTCTGTGACCCCGTCCCTCACCGTCTCTGTGACCCCGTCCCTCAGCGTCTCTGTGACCCCGTCCCTAACCGTCTCTGTGGCCCCATCCCTCTGCGCCTCTGTGACCCCGTCCCTTAGCGTCTCTGCGGCCTCGTCCCTAACCGGCTCTGTGACCTCATCCCTCAGGGTCTCTGTCACCCCGTCCCTCACCGTCTCTGTGAGCCCGTCCCTAACCCTCTCTGCGGCCCCATCCCTCGGCGCCTCTGTGACCCCGTCCCTTAGCGTCTCTGCGACCCCAACCCTAACCCTAACCGTCTCTGCGGCCCCGTCCCTCACCGTCTCTGTGAACCCCTTCCCTCAGCGTCTCTGTGACTCCGTCCCTCCCTGTCTCTGTGACCCCGGCCCTCACCGTCTCTGTGAACCCCTTCCCTCAGCGTCTCTGTGACTCCGTCCCTCCCTGTCTCTGTGACCCCGTCCCTCAGCGCCTCTGTGACCCCGTCCCTCAACGCCTCTGTGACCCCGAACCTCACCTTCTCTGTGACCCCGTCCTTAGCCGTCTCTGTGACCCCGTCCCTCCCTGTCTCTGTGACACCGTCCCTGAGCGTCTCTGTGACCCCGTCCCTCACCGTCTCTGAGACCCCGTCCCTCAGCGTCTCTGTGACCCCTTCCCTCACCGTCTCTGTGACCCCATCCCTCCCTGTCTCTGTGACCCCGTCCCTCAGCGTCTCTGTGACTCCGTCCCTCCCTGTCTCTGTGACCCCGTCCCTCAGCGTCTCTGTGACCCCGTTCCTCCCTATCTCTATGACCCCGTCCCTCAGCGTCTCTGTGATCCCGTTCCTCCCTGTCTCTGTGACCCCGTCCCTCCCTGTCTCTGTGACCCCGTCCCTCAGCGTCTCTGTGACCCCGTCCCTCACCGTCTCTGTGACCCCGTCCCTCCCTGTCTCTGTGACTCCGTCCCTCAGCGTCTCTGTGATCCCTTCCCTTCCAGTCTCTGTGACCCCGTCCCTCAGCGTCTCTGTGACCCCGTCCCTCACCGTCTCTGTGACCCCGTTCCTCGCTGTCGCTGTAACCCCGTCCCTCAGCGTCTCTGTGACCCCGTCTCTCACCGTCTCTGTGACCCCCCTTCCCTCAGCGTCTCTGTGACCCCGTCCCTCAGCGCCTCTGTGACCCCGTCCCTTAGCGTCTCTGGACCCCATCCCTAACCGTCTCTGCAGCCCCGTCCTTCACCGTCTCTGTGAACCCCTTCCCTCAGCGTCTCTGTGACTCCGTCCCTCCCTGTCTCTATGACCCCGTCCCTCAGCGCCTCTGTGACCCCGTCCCTCAGCGTCTCTGTGACCCCGTCCCTCACCGTCTCTGTGACCCCGTTCCTCGCTGTCTCTGTGATCCCGTCCCTCAGCGTCTCTGTGAACCCGTCCCTCACCGTCTCTGTGACCCCCCTTCCCTCAGCGTCTCTGTGACTCCGTCCCTCAGCGCCTCTGTGACCCCGTCCCTTAGCGTCTCTGGACCCCATCCCTAACCGTCTCTGCGGCCCCGTCCCTCACCGTCTCTGTGAACCCCTTCCCTCAGCGTCTCTGTGACTCCGTCCCTCCCTGTCTCTGTGACCCCGTCCCTCAGCGCCTCTGTAACCCCGTCCCTCACCGTCTCTGTGACCCCGTCCTTAACCGTCTCTGTGACCCCGTCCCTGACCGTCTCTGTGACCCCGTCCCTCCCTGTCTCTGTGACCCCGTCCCTCAGCGTCTCTGTCACCCCGTCCCTCACCGTCTCTGAGACCCCGTCCCTCAGCGTCTCTGTGACCCCATCCCTCACCGTCTCTGTAACCCCTTCCCTCCCTGTCTCTGTGACCCCGTCCCTCACCGTCTCTGTGATCCCGTTCCTCCCTGTCTCTGTGACCCCGTCCCTCGCCGTCTCTGTGACCCCGTCCCTCCCTGTCTCTGTGACCCCGTCCCTCACCGTCTCTGTGAACCCATCCCTCAGCGTCTCTGTGATCCCGTCCCTCACCGTCTCTGTGACCCCGTCCCTCAGCGTCACTGTGACCCCTTCCCTAACCGTCTCTGTTAGCCCGTCCCTAACCGTCTCTGCGGCCTCGTCCCTAACCGGCTCTGTGACCCCGTCGCTCAGCGTCTCTCTGACCCCGTCCCTCACCGTCTCTGTGACCCCGTCCCTCAGCGTCTCTGTGACCCCGTCCCTCACCGTCTCTGTGACCCCGTTCCTCGCTGTCTCTGTGACCCCGTCCCGCAGCGTCTCTGTGACCCCGTCCGTAACCCTCTCTGCGGCCCCATCCCTCAGCGCCTCTGTGACCCCGTCCCTCACCGTCTCTGTGACCCCGTCCCTCCCTGTCTCTGTGACCCCGTCCCTCAGCGTCTCTGTGAACCCATCCCTCAGCGTCTCTGTGATCCCGGCCCTCACCGTCTCTATGACCCCGTCCCTAACCGTCTCTGTGGCCCCATCCCTCAGCGTCTCACTGACCCCGTCAATCAGCGTCTCTGTGATCTCATTCCTCCCTGTCTCTGTGACCCCGTCCCTCACCGTCTCTGTGACCCCGTCCCTCAGCGTCTCTGTGACCCCGTCCCTCCCTGTCTCTGTCACCCCGTCCCTCAGCGTCTTTGTGACCCCGTCCCCCACCGTCTCTGTGAACCCCTTCCCTCAGCGTCTCTGTGACTCCGTCCCTCCCTGTCTCTGTGACCTCGTCCCTCAGCGCCTCTGTGACCCCGTCCCTCAGCGCCTCTGTGACCCCGTCCCTCACCGTCTCTGTGACCCCGTCCTTATCCGTCTCTGTGACCCCGTCCCTCCCTGTCTCTGTGACCCCGTCCCTCAGCGTCCCTGTGACCCCGTCCCTCCCTGTCTCTGTGACCCCGTCCCTCAGCGCCTCTGTGACCCCGTCTCTAACCGTCTCTGCGGCCCCATCCCTCAACGTCTCTGTGACCCCTTCGCTCCCTGTCTCTGTGACCCCGTCCCTCAGCGCCTCTCTGACACCGTCCCTAACTGTCTCTGCGGCCCCATCCCTCAACGACTCTGTGACCCCTTCCCTCCTTGTCTATGTGACCCCGTCGCTCAGCGTCTCTCTGACCCCGTCCCTCAGCGTCTCTGTGATCCCGTTCCTCCCTGTCTCTGTGACCCCGTCCCTCACCGTCTCTGTGACCCCGTCCCTCAGCGTCTCTGTGACCCCGTCCCTCAGCGTCTCTGTGACCCCGTCCCTCACCGTCTCTGTGACCCCGTCCCTTCCTGTTTCTGTGACCCCGTCCCTCACCGTCTCTGTGACCTCATCCCTCAGCGTCTCTGTGATCCCGTCCCTCACCGTCTCTGTGACCCCGTCCCTCAGCGTCTCTGTGACCCCATCTCTAACCGTCTCTGTTAGCCCGTCCCTAACCGTCTCTGCGGCCCCATCCCTCAACGTCTCTGTGACCCCTTCGCTCCCTGTCTCTGTGACCCCGTCCCTCAGCGCCTCTGTGACCCTGTCCCTCACCGTCTCTGTGACTTCGTCCCTCACCGTCTCTGTGACCCCGTCCCTCAGCGCCTCTCTGACACCGTCCCAAACTGTCTCTGCGGCCCCATCCCTCAACGACTCTGTGACCCCTTCCCTCCCTGTCTATGAGACCCCGTCCCTCAGCGTCTCTCTGACCCCGTCCCTCAGCGTCTCTGTGATCCCGTTCCTCCCTGTCTCTGTGACCCCGTCCCTCACCATCTCTGTGACCCCGTCCCTCAGCGTCTCTGTGACCCCGTCCCTCCCTGCCTCTGTGACCCCGTCCCTCAGCGTCTCTGTGACCCCGTCCCTCACCGTCTCTGTGACCCCGTCCCTTCCTGTTTCTCTGACCCCGTCCCTCACCGTCTCTGTGACCCCGTCCCTCAGCGTCTCTGTGACCCCACCTCTAACCGTCTCTGTTAGCCCGTCCCTAACCGTCTCTACGGCCTCGTCCCTAACCGGCTCTGTGACCCCGTCCCTCACCGTCTCTGTGACCCCGTTCCTCCCTGTCTCTGTGACCCCGTCCCTCAGCGTCTCTGTGACCCCGTTCCTCACCGTCTCTGTGACTCCGTCCCTCCCTGTCTCTGTGACCCCGTCCCTCAGCGTCTCTGTGATCCCTTCCCTTCCTGTCTCTGTGACCCCGTCCCTCACCGCCTCTGTGAACCCATCCCTCACCGTCTCTGTGACCCCGTCCCTCAGCGTCACTGTGACCCCGTCCCTAACCGTCTCTGTTAGCCCGTCCTTAACCGTCTCTGCGGCCTCGTCCCTAACCGGCTCTGTGACCCCGTCCCTCACCGTCTCTGTGACCCCGTCCCTCAGCGTCTCTGTGACCCCGTCCCTCACCGTCTCTGTGACCCCGTCCCTCCCTGTCTCTGTGACCCCGTCCCTCAGCGTCTCTGTGATCCCTTCCCTTCCTGTCTCTGTGACCCCGTCCCTCACCGCCTCTGTGAACCCATCCCTCAGCGTCTCTGTGATCCCCTCCCTCACCGTCTCTGTGACCCCGTCCCTCAGCGTCACTATGACCCCGTCCCTAACCGTCTCTGCGGCCTCGTCCCTAACCGGCTCTGTGACCCCGTCCCTCACCGTCTCTGTGACCCCGTCCCTCAGCGTCTCTGTGACCCCGTCCCTCACCGTCTCGGTGAACCCGTCCCTAACCCTCTCTGCGGCCCCATCCCTCAGCGCCTCTGTGACCCCGTCCCTTAGCGTCTCTGTGACTCCATCCGTAACCGTCTCTGCGGCCCCGTCCCTCACCGTCTCTGTGAACCCCTTCCCTCAGCGTCTCTGTGACTCCGTCCCTCCCTGTCTCTGTGAACCCGTCCCTCACCGTCTCTGTGACCCCGTCCCTCCCTGTCTCTGTGACCCCGTCGCTCAGCGTCTCTGTGATACCTTCCCTTCTTGTCTCTGTGACCCCGTCCCTCACCGTCTCTGTGACCCCGTCCCTTAGCGTCTCTGTGACTCCATCCGTAACCGTCTCTGCGGCCCCGTCCCTCACCGTCTCTGTGAACCCCTTCCCTCAGCGTCTCTGTGACTCCGTCCCTCCCTGTCTCTGTGAACCCGTCCCTCACCGTCTCTGTGACCCCGTCCCTCCCTGTCTCTGTGACCCCGTCGCTCAGCGTCTCTGTGATACCTTCCCTTCTTGTCTCTGTGACCCCGTCCCTCACCGTCTCTGTGACCCCGTCCCTTAGCGTCTCTGTGACTCCATCCGTAACCGTCTCTGCGGCCCCGTCCCTCACCGTCTCTGTGACCCCGTCCCTCCCTGTCTCTGTGACCCCGTCGCTCAGCGTCTCTGTGATACCTTCCCTTCTTGTCTCTGTGACCCCGTCCCTCACCGTCTCTGTGACCCCGTCCCTTAGCGTCTCTGTGACTCCATCCGTAACCGTCTCTGCGGCCCCGTCCCTCACCGTCTCTGTGAACCCCTTCCCTCAGCGTCTCTGTGACTCCGTCCCTCCCTGTCTCTGTGAACCCGTCCCTCACCGTCTCTGTGACCCCGTCCCTCCCTGTCTCTGTGACCCCGTCGCTCAGCGTCTCTGTGATACCTTCCCTTCTTGTCTCTGTGACCCCGTCCCTCACCGTCTCTGTGAACCCATCCCTCAGCGTCTCTGTGATCCCGTCCCTCACCGTCTCTGTGACCCCGTCCCTCAGCGTCACTGTGACCCCGTCCGAACCGTCGCTTTTAGCCCGTCCCTAACCGTCTCTGCGGCCTCGTCCCTAACCGGCTCTGTGACCCGGTCCCTCAGCGTCTCTGTGACCCCGTCCCTCACCGTCTCTGTGACCCCGTTCCTCGCTGTCTCTGTGACCCCGTCCCTCAGCGTCTCTGTGATCCCGTTCCTCCCTGTCTCTGTGACCGCGTCCCTCACCGTCTCTGTGACCCCGTCCCTCAGCGTCTCTGTGACCCCGTCCCTCCCTGTCTCTGTGACACCGTCCCTCAGCGTCTTTGTGACCCCGTTCCTCACCGTCTCTGTGACCCCGTCCCTTCCTGTTTCTGTGACCCCGTCCCTCACCGTCTCTGTGACCTCATCCCTCAGCGTCTCTGTGATCCCGTCCCTCACCGTCTCTGTGACCCCGTCCCTCAGCGTCTCTGTGACCCCATCCCTAACCGTCTCTGTGACCCCGTCCCTCACCGTCTCTGTGAACCCGTCCCTAACCCTCTGTGCGGCCCCATCCCTCAGCGCCTCTGTGACCCCGTCCCTTAGCGTCTCTGTGACTCCATCCGTAACCGTCTCTGCGGCCCCGTCCCTCACCGTCTCTGTGAACCCCTTCCCTCAGCGTCTCTGTGACTCCGTCCCTCCCTGTCTCTGTGAACCCGTCCCTCACCGTCTCTGTGACCCCGTCCCTCCCTGTCTCTGTGACCCCGTCGCTCAGCGTCTCTGTGATACCTTCCCTTCTTGTCTCTGTGACCCCGTCCCTCACCGTCTCTGTGACCCCGTCCCTTAGCGTCTCTGTGACTCCATCCGTAACCGTCTCTGCGGCCCCGTCCCTCACCGTCTCTGTGAACCCCTTCCCTCAGCGTCTCTGTGACTCCGTCCCTCCCTGTCTCTGTGAACCCGTCCCTCACCGTCTCTGTGACCCCGTCCCTCCCTGTCTCTGTGACCCCGTCGCTCAGCGTCTCTGTGATACCTTCCCTTCTTGTCTCTGTGACCCCGTCCCTCACCGTCTCTGTGACCCCGTCCCTTAGCGTCTCTGTGACTCCATCCGTAACCGTCTCTGCGGCCCCGTCCCTCACCGTCTCTGTGACCCCGTCCCTCCCTGTCTCTGTGACCCCGTCGCTCAGCGTCTCTGTGATACCTTCCCTTCTTGTCTCTGTGACCCCGTCCCTCACCGTCTCTGTGACCCCGTCCCTTAGCGTCTCTGTGACTCCATCCGTAACCGTCTCTGCGGCCCCGTCCCTCACCGTCTCTGTGAACCCCTTCCCTCAGCGTCTCTGTGACTCCGTCCCTCCCTGTCTCTGTGAACCCGTCCCTCACCGTCTCTGTGACCCCGTCCCTCCCTGTCTCTGTGACCCCGTCGCTCAGCGTCTCTGTGATACCTTCCCTTCTTGTCTCTGTGACCCCGTCCCTCACCGTCTCTGTGAACCCATCCCTCAGCGTCTCTGTGATCCCGTCCCTCACCGTCTCTGTGACCCCGTCCCTCAGCGTCACTGTGACCCCGTCCGAACCGTCGCTTTTAGCCCGTCCCTAACCGTCTCTGCGGCCTCGTCCCTAACCGGCTCTGTGACCCGGTCCCTCAGCGTCTCTGTGACCCCGTCCCTCACCGTCTCTGTGACCCCGTTCCTCGCTGTCTCTGTGACCCCGTCCCTCAGCGTCTCTGTGATCCCGTTCCTCCCTGTCTCTGTGACCGCGTCCCTCACCGTCTCTGTGACCCCGTCCCTCAGCGTCTCTGTGACCCCGTCCCTCCCTGTCTCTGTGACACCGTCCCTCAGCGTCTTTGGGACCCCGTTCCTCACCGTCTCTGTGACCCCGTCCCTTCCTGTTTCTGTGACCCCGTCCCTCACCGTCTCTGTGACCTCATCCCTCAGCGTCTCTGTGATCCCGTCCCTCACCGTCTCTGTGACCCCGTCCCTCAGCGTCTCTGTGACCCCATCCCTAACCGTCTCTGTGACCCCGTCCCTCACCGTCTCTGTGAACCCGTCCCTAACCCTCTCTGCGGCCCCATCCCTCAGCGCCTCTGTGACCCCGTCCCTTAGCGTCTCTGTGACTCCATCCGTAACCGTCTCTGCGGCCCCGTCCCTCACCGTCTCTGTGAACCCCTTCCCTCAGCGTCTCTGTGACTCCGTCCCTCCCTGTCTCTGTGAACCCGTCCCTCACCGTCTCTGTGACCCCGTCCCTCCCTGTCTCTGTGACCCCGTCGCTCAGCGTCTCTGTGATACCTTCCCTTCTTGTCTCTGTGACCCCGTCCCTCACCGTCTCTGTGACCCCGTCCCTGAGCGTCTCTGTGACTCCATCCGTAACCGTCTCTGCGGCCCCGTCCCTCACCGTCTCTGTGAACCCCTTCCCTCAGCGTCTCTGTGACTCCGTCCCTCCCTGTCTCTGTGAACCCGTCCCTCACCGTCTCTGTGACCCCGTCCCTCCATGTCTCTGTGACCCCGTCGCTCAGCGTCTCTGTGATACCTTCCCTTCTTGTCTCTGTGACCCCGTCCCTCACCGTCTCTGTGACCCCGTCCCTTAGCGTCTCTGTGACTCCATCCGTAACCGTCTCTGCGGCCCCGTCCCTCACCGTCTCTGTGAACCCCTTCCCTCAGCGTCTCTGTGACTCCGTCCCTCCCTGTCTCTGTGAACCCGTCCCTCACCGTCTCTGTGACCCCGTCCCTCCCTGTCTCTGTGACCCCGTCGCTCAGCGTCTCTGTGATACCTTCCCTTCTTGTCTCTGTGACCCCGTCCCTCACCGTCTCTGTGAACCCATCCCTCAGCGTCTCTGTGATCCCGTCCCTCACCGTCTCTGTGACCCCGTCCCTCAGCGTCACTGTGACCCCGTCCGAACCGTCGCTTTTAGCCCGTCCCTAACCGTCTCTGCGGCCTCGTCCCTAACCGGCTCTGTGACCCGGTCCCTCAGCGTCTCTGTGACCCCGTCCCTCAGCGTCTCTGTGACCCCGTCCCTCACCGTCTCTGTGACCCCGTTCCTCCCTGTCTCTGTGACCCCGTTCCTCAGCGTCTCTGTGACCCCGTTCCTCACCGTCTCTGTGACCCCGTCCCACCCTGTCTCTTTGACCCCTTCCCTCAGCGTCTCTGTGATCCCTTCCCTTCCTGTCTCTGTGACCCCGTCCCTCACCGTCTCTATGAACCCATCCCTCAGCGTCTCTGTGATCCCCTCCCTCACCGTCTCTGTGACCCCGTCCCTCAGCGTCACTGTGACCCCGTCCCTCCCTGTCTCTGTGACCCCGACCCTCAGCGTCTCTGTGACACCATCCCTCACCGTCTCTGAGACCCCGTCCCTCAGCGTCTCTGTGACCCCTTCCCTCACCGTCTCTGTGACCCCTTCCCTCCCTGTCTCTGTGACCCCGTCCCTCACCGTCTCTGTGACCCCGTTCCTCCCTATCTCTGTGACCCTGTCCCTCAGCGTCTCTGTGATCCCGTTCCTCCCTGTCTCTGTGACCCCGTCCCTCGCCGTCTCTGTGACCCCGTCCCTCCCTGTCTCTGTGACCCCGTCCCTCACCGTCTCTGTGACCCCGTCCCTCAGCGTCACAGTGACCCCGTCCCTAACCGTCTCTGTTAGCCCGTCCCTAACCGTCTCTGCGGCCTCGTCCCTAACCGGCTCTGTGACCCCGTCCCTCAGCGTCTCTGTGACCCTGTCCCTCACCGTCTCTGTGACCCCGTTCCTCGCTGTCTCTGTGACCCCGTCCCTCAGCGTCTCTGTGACCCCGTCCCTCACCGGCTCTGTGACCCCGTCCGTAACCCTCTCTGCGACCCCGTCCCTCAGCGTCTCTGTGACCCCGTCCGTAACCCTCTCTGCGGCCCCATCCCTCAGCGCCTCTGTGACCCCGTCCCTCACCGTCTCTGTGACCCCGTCCCTCCCTGTCTCTGTGACCCCGTCCCTCAGCGTCTCTGTGAACCCATCCCTCAGCGTCTCGGTGATCCCGGCCCTCACCGTCTCTATGACCCCGTCCCTAACCGTCTCTGTGGCCCCATCCCTCAGCGTCTCACTGACCCCGTCACTCAGCGTCTCTGTGATCTCATTCCTCCCTGTCTCTGTGACCCCGTCCCTCAGCGTCTCTGTGACCCCGTCCCTCCCTGTCTCTGTGACCCCGTCCCTCAGCGTCTTTGTGATCCCGTCCCCCACCGTCTCTGTGAACCCCTTCCCTCAGCGTCTCTGTGACTCCGTCCCTCCCTGTCTCTGTGACCTCGTCCCTCAGCGCCTCTGTGACCCCGTCCCTCAGCGCCTCTGTGACCCCGTCCCTCACCGTCTCTGTGACCCCGTCCTTATCCGTCTCTGTGACCCCGTCCCTCCCTGTCTCTGTGACCCCGTCCCTCAGCGTCTCTGTGACCCCGTCCCTCCCTGTCTCTGTGACCCCGTCCCTCAGCGCCTCTGTGACCCCGTCTCTAACCGTCTCTGCGGCCCCATCCCTCAACGTCTCTGTGACCCCTTCGCTCCCTGTCTCTGTGACCCCGTCCCTCAGCGCCTCTCTGACACCGTCCCTAACTGTCTCTGCGGCCCCATCCCTCAACGACTCTGTGACCCCTTCCCTCCCTGTCTATGTGACCCCGTCGCTCAGCGTCTCTCTGACCCCGTCCCTCAGCGTCTCTGTGATCCCGTTCCTCCCTGTCTCTGTGACCCCGTCCCTCACCGTCTCTGTGACCCCGTCCCTCACCGTCTCTGTGACCTCATCCCTCAGCGTCTCTGTGATCCCGTCCCTCACCGTCTCTGTGACCCCGTCCCTCAGCGTCTCTGTGACCCCATCCCTAACCGTCTCTGTTAGCCCGTCCCTAACCGTCTGTACGGCCTCGTCCCTAACCGGCTCTGTGACCCCGTCCCTCAGCGTCTCTGTGACCCCGTCCCTCACCGTCTCTGTGACCCCGTTCCTCCCTGTCTCTGTGACCCCGTTCCTCAGCGTCTCTGTGACCCCGTTCCTCACCGTCTCTGTGACCCCGTCCCACCCTGTCTCTGTGACCCCGTCCCTCAGCGTCTCTGTGATCCCTTCCCTTCCTGTCTCTGTGACCCCGTCCCTCACCGTCTCTGTGAACCCATCCCTCAGCGTCTCTGTGATCCCCTCCCTCACCGTCTCTGTGACCCCGTCCCTCAGCGTCACTGTGACCCCGTCCCTCCCTGTCTCTGTGACCCCGACCCTCAGCGTCTTTGTGACACCATCCCTCACCGTCTCTGAGACCCCGTCCCTCAGCGTCTCTGTGACCCCTTCCCTCACCGTCTCTGTGACCCCTTCCCTCCCTGTCTCTGTAACCCCGTCCCTCACCGTCTCTGTGACCCCGTTCCTCCCTATCTCTGTGACCCTGTCCCTCAGCGTCTCTGTGATCCCGTTCCTCCCTGTCTCTGTGACCCCGTCCCTCGCCGTCTCTGTGACCCCGTCCCTCCCTGTCTCTGTGACCCCGTCCCTCACCGTCTCTGTGACCCCGTCCCTCAGCGACACTGTGACCCCGTCCCTAACCGTCTCTGTTAGCCCGTCCCTAACCGTCTCTGCGGCCTCGTCCCTAACCGGCTCTGTGACCCCGTCCCTCAGCGTCTCTGTGACCCCGTCCCTCACCGTCTCTGTGACCCCGTTCCTCGCTGTCTCTGTGACCCCGTCCCTCAGCGTCTCTGTGACCCCGTCCCTCACCGTCTCTGTGACCCCGTCCGTAACCCTCTCTGCGACCCCGTCCCTCAGCGTCTCTGTGACCCCGTCCGTAACCCTCTCTGCGGCCCCATCCCTCAGCGCCTCTGTGACCCCGTCCCTCACCGTCTCTGTGACCCCGTCCCTCCCTGTCTCTGTGACCCCGTCCCTCAGCGTCTCTGTGAACCCATCCCTCAGCGTCTCTGTGATCCCGGCCCTCACCGTCTCTATGACCCCGTCCCTAACCGTCTCTGTGGCCCCATCCCTCAGCGTCTCACTGACCCCGTCACTTAGCGTCTCTGTGATCTCATTCCTCCCTGTCTCTGTGACCCCGTCCCTCACCGTCTCTGTGACCCCGTCCCTCAGCGTCTCTGTGACCCCGTCCCTCCCTGTCTCTGTGACCCCGTCCCTCAGCGTCTTTGTGACCCCGTCCCCCACCGTCTCTGTGAACCCCTTCCCTCAGCGTCTCTGTGACCCCGTCCCTCACCGTCTCTGTGACCCCGTCCTTATCCGTCTCTGTGACCCCGTCCCTCCCTGTCTCTGTGACCCCGTCCCTCAGCGTCTTTGTGACCCCGTCCCCCACCGTCTCTGTGAACCCCTTCCCTCAGCGTCTCTGTGACTCCGTCCCTCCCTGTCTCTGTGACCTCGTCCCTCAGCGCCTCTGTGACCCCGTCCCTCAGCGCCTCTGTGACCCCGTCCCTCACCGTCTCTGTGACCCCGTCCTTATCCGTCTCTGTGACCCCGTCCCTCCCTGTCTCTGTGACCCCGTCCCTCAGCGCCTCTGTGACCCCGTCTCTAACCGTCTCTGCGGCCCCATCCCTCAACGTCTCTGTGACCCCTTCGCTCCCTGTCTCTGTGACCCCGTCCCTCAGCGCCTCTCTGACACCGTCCCTAACTGTCTCTGCGGCCCCATCCCTCAACGACTCTGTGACCCCTTCCCTCCCTGTCTATGTGACCCCGTCGCTCAGCGTCTCTCTGACCCCGTCCCTCAGCGTCTCTGTGATCCCGTTCCTCCCTGTCTCTGTGACCCCGTCCCTCACCGTCTCTGTGACCCCGTCCCTCAGCGTCTCTGTGACCCCGTCCCTCCCTGTCTCTGTGACCCCGTCCCTCAGCGTCTCTGTGACCCCGTCCCTCACCGTCTCTGTGACCCCGTCCCTTCCTGTTTCTGTGACCCCGTCCCTCACCGTCTCTGTGACCTCATCCCTCAGCGTCTCTGTGATCCCGTCCCTCACCGTCTCTGTGACCCCATCTCTAACCGTCCCTGTTAGCCCGTCCCTAACCGTCTCTGCGGCCCCATCCCTCAACGTCTCTGTGACCCCTTCGCTCCCTGTCTCTGTGACCCCGTCCCTCAGCGCCTCTGTGACCCTGTCCCTCACCGTCTCTGTGACTTCGTCCCTCACCGTCTCTGTGACCCCGTCCCTCAGCGCCTCTCTGACACCGTCCCTAACTGTCTCTGCGGCCCCATCCCTCAACGACTCTGTGACCCCTTCCCTCACTGTCTATGAGACCCCGTCCCTCAGCGTCTCTCTGACCCCGTCCCTCAGCGTCTCTGTGATCCCGTTCCTCCCTGTCTCTGTGACCCCGTCCCTCACCGTCTCTGTGACCCCGTCCCTCAGCGTCTCTGTGACCCCGTCCCTCCCTGCCTCTGTGACCCCGTCCCTCAGCGTCTCTGTGACCCCGTCCCTCACCGTCTCTGTGACCCCGTCCCTTCCTGTTTCTGTGACCCCGTCCCTCACCGTCTCTGTGACCTCATCCCTCAGCGTCTCTGTGATCCCGTCCCTCACCGTCTCTGTGACCCCGTCCCTCAGCGTCTCTGTGACCCCATCTCTAACCGTCTCTGTTAGCCCGTCTCTAACCGTCTCTACGGCCTCGTCCCTAACCGGCTCTGTGACCCCGTTCCTCCCTGTCTCTGTGACCCCGTCCCTCAGCGTCTCTGTGACCCCGTTCCTCACCGTCTCTGTGACCCCGTCCCTCCCTGTCTCTGTGACCCCGTCCCTCAGCGTCTCTGTGATCCCTTCCCTTCCTGTCTCTGTGAACCCGTCCCTCACCGCCTCTGTGAACCCATCCCTCACCGTCTTTGTGACCCCGTCCCTCAGCGTCACTGTGACCCCGTCCCTAACCGTCACTGTTAGCCCGTCCCTAACCGTCTCTGCGGCCTCGTCCCTAACCGGCTCTGTGACCCCGTCCCTCACCGTCTCTGTGACCCCGTCCCTCAGCGTCTCTGTGATCCCGTTCCTCCCTGTCTCTGTGACCGCGTCCCTCACCGTCTCTGTGACCCCGTCCCTCAGCGTCTCTGTGACCCCGTCCCTCCCTGTCTCTGTGACACCGTCCCTCAGCGTCTTTGTGACCCCGTTCCTCACCGTCTCTGTGACCCCGTCCCTTCTTGTTTCTGTGACCCCGTCCCTCACCGTCTCTGTGACCTCATCCCTCAGCGTCTCTGTGATCCCGTCCCTCACCGTCTCTGTGACCCCGTCCCTCAGCGTCTCTGTGACCCCATCCCTAACCGTATCTGTTAGCCCGTCCCTAACCGTCTCTACGGCCTCGTCCCTAACCGGCTCTGTGACCCCGTCCCTCAGCGTCTCTGTGACCCCGTCCCTCACCGTCTCTGTGACCCCGTTCCTCCCTGTCTCTGGGACCCCGTTCCTCAGCGTCTCTGTGACCCCGTTCCTCACCGTCTCTGTGACCCCGTCCCACCCTGTCTCTGTGACCCCGTCCCTCAGCGTCTCTGTGATCCCTTCCCTTCCTGTCTCTGTGACCCCGTCCCTCACCGTCTCTCTGAACCCATCCCTCAGCGTCTCTGTGATCCCCTCCCTCACCGTCTCTGTGACCCCGTCCCTCAGCGTCACTGTGACCCCGTCCCTCCCTGTCTCTGTGACCCCGACCCTCAGCGTCTCTGTGACACCATCCCTCACCGTCTCTGAGACCCCGTCCCTCAGCGTCTCTGTGACCCCTTCCCTCACCGTCTCTGTGACCCCTTCCCTCCCTGTCTCTGTGACCCCGTCCCTCACCGTCTCTGTGACCCCGTTCCTCCCTATCTCTGTGACCCTGTCCCTCAGCGTCTCTGTGATCCCGTTCCTCCCTGTCTCTGTGACCCCGTCCCTCGCCGTCTCTGTGAGCCCGTCCCTCCCTGTCTCTGTGAACCCGTCCCTCACCGTCTCTGTGACCCCGTCCCTCAGCGTCACAGTGACCCCGTCCCTAACCGTCTCTGTTAGCCCGTCCCTAACCGTCTCTGCGGCCTCGTCCCTAACCGGCTCTGTGACCCCGTCCCTCAGCGTCTCTGTGACCCCGTCCCTCACCGTCTCTGTGACCCCGTTCCTCGCTGTCTCTGTGACCCCGTCCCTCAGCGTCTCTGTGACCCCGTCCCTCACCGTCTCTGTGACCCCGTCCGTAACCCTCTCTGCGACCCCGTCCCTCAGCGTCTCTGTGACCCCGTCCGTAACCCTCTCTGCGGCCCCATCCCTCAGCGCCTCTGTGACCCCGTCCCTCACCGTCTCTGTGACCCCGTCCCTCCCTGTCTCTGTGACCCCGTCCCTCAGCGTTTCTGTGAACCCATCCCTCAGCGTCTCTGTGATCCCGGCCCTCACCGTCTCTATGACCCCGTCCCTAACCGTCTCTGTGGCCCCATCCCTCAGCGTCTCACTGACCCCGTCACTCAGCGTCTCTGTGATCTCATTCCTCCCTGTCTCTGTGACCCCGTCCCTCAGCGTCTCTGTGACCCCGTCCCTCCCTGTCTCTGTGACCCCGTCCCTCAGCGTCTCTGTGAACCCATCCCTCAGCGTCTCTGTGATCCCGGCCCTCACCGTCTCTATGACCCCGTCCCTAACCGTCTCTGTGGCGCCATCCCTCAGCGTCTCACTGACCCCGTCACTCAGCGTCTCTGTGATCTCATTCCTCCCTGTCTCTGTGACCCCGTCCCTCACCGTCTCTGTGACCCCGTCCCTCAGCGTCTCTGTGACCCCGTCCCTCCCTGTCTCTGTGACCCCGTCCCTCAGCGTCTTTGTGACCCCGTCCCCCACCGTCTCTGTGAACCCCTTCCCTCAGCGTCTCTGTGACTCCGTCCCTCCCTGTCTCTGTGACCTCGTCCCTCAGCGCCTCTGTGACCCCGTCCCTCAGCGCCTCTGTGACCCCGTCCCTCACCGTCTCTGTGACCCCGTCCTTATCCGTCTCTGTGACCCCGTCCCTCCCTGTCTCTGTGACCCCGTCCCTCAGCGTCTCTGTGACCCCGTCCCTCCCTGTCTCTGTGACCCTGTCCCTCAGCGCCTCTGTGACCCCGTCTCTAACCGTCTCTGCGACCCCATCCCTCAACGTCTCTGTGAGCCCTTCGCTCCCTGTCTCTGTGACCCCGTCCCTCAGCGCCTCTCTGACACCGTCCCTAACTGTCTCTGCGGCCCCATCCCTCAACGACTCTGTGACCCCTTCCCTCCCTGTCTATGTGACCCCGTCCCTCACCGTCTCTGTGACGTCATCCCTCAGCGTCTCTGTGATCCCGTCCCTCACCGTCTCTGTGACCCCGTCCCTAACCGTCTCTGTTAGCCCGTCCCTAACCGTCTCTACGGCCTCGTCCCTAACCGGCTCTGTGACCCCGTCCCTCAGCGTCTCTGTGACCCCGTCCCTCACCGTCTCTGTGACCCCGTTCCTCCCTGTCTCTGTGACCCCGTTCCTCAGCGTCTCTGTGACCCCGTTCCTCACCGTCTCTGTGACCCCGTCCCACCCTGTCTCTGTGACCCCGTCCCTCAGCGTCTCTGTGATCCCTTCCCTTCCTGTCTCTGTGACCCCGTCCCTCACCGTCTCTGTGAACCCATCCCTCAGCGTCTCTGTGATCCCCTCCCTCACCGTCTCTGTGACCCCGTCCCTCAGCGTCACTGTGACCCCGTCCCTCCCTGTCTCTGTGACCCCGACCCTCAGCGTCTCTGTGACACCATCCCTCACCGTCTCTGAGACCCCGTCCCTCAGCGTCTCTGTGACCCCTTCCCTCACCGTCTCTGTGACCCCTTCCCTCCCTGTCTCTGTGACCCCGTCCCTCACCGTCTCTGTGACCCCGTTCCTCCCTATCTCTGTGACCCTGTCCCTCAGCGTCTCTGTGATCCCGTTCCTCCCTGTCTCTGTGACCCCGTCCCTCGCCGTCTCTGTGACCCCGTCCCTCCCTGTCTCTGTGACCCCGTCCCTCACCGTCTCTGTGACCCCGTCCCTCAGCGTCTCTGTGAACCCATCCCTCAGCGTCTCTGTGATCCCGGCCCTCACCGTCTCTATGACCCTGTCCCTAACCGTCTCTGTGGCCCCATCCCTCAGCGTCTCACTGACCCCGTCACTCAGCGTCTCTGTGATCTCATTCCTCCCTGTCTCTGTGACCCCGTCCCTCACCGTCTCTGTGACCCCGTCCCTCAGCGTCTCTGTGACCCCGTCCCTCCCTGTCTCTGTGACCCCGTCCCTCAGCGTCTTTGTGACCCCGTCCCCCACCGTCTCTGTGAACCCCTTCCCTCAGCGTCTCTGTGACTCCGACCCTCCCTGTCTCTGTGACCCCGTCCCTCAGCGCCTCTGTGACCCCGTCCCTCAGCGCCTCTGTGACCCCGTCCCTCACCGTCTCTGTGACCCCGTCCTTATCCGTCTCTGTGACCCCGTCCCTCCCTGTCTCTGTGACCCCGTCCCTCAGCGTCTCTGTGACCCCGTCCCTCCCTGTCTCTGTGACCCCGTCCCTCAGCGCCTCTGTGACCCCGTCTCTAACCGTCTCTGCGGCCCCATCCCTCAACGTCTCTGTGACCCCTTCGCTCCCTGTCTCTGTGACCCCGTCCCTCAGCGCCTCTCTGACACCGTCCCTAACTGTCTCTGCGGCCCCATCCCTCAACGACTCTGTGACCCCTTCCCTCCCTGTCTATGTGACCCCGTCGCTCAGCGTCTCTCTGACCCCGTCCCTCAGCGTCTCTGTGATCCCGTTCCTCCCTGTCTCTGTGACCCCGTCCCTCACCATCTCTGTGACCCCGTCCCTCAGCGTCTCCGTGACCCCGTCCCTCCCTGTCTCTGTGACCCCGTCCCTCAGCGTCTCTGTGACCCCGTCCCTCACCGTCTCTGTGACCCCGTCCCTTCCTGTTTCTGTGACCCCGTCCCTCACCGTCTCTGTGACCTCATCCCTCAGCGTCTCTGTGATCCCGTCCCTCACCGTCTCTGTGACCCCGTCCCTCAGCGTCTCTGTGACCCCATCTCTAACCGTCCCTGTTAGCCCGTCCCTAACCGTCTCTGCGGCCCCATCCCTCAACGTCTCTGTGACCCCTTCGCTCCCTGTCTCTGTGACCCCGTCCCTCAGCGCCTCTGTGACCCTGTCCCTCACCGTCTCTGTGACTTCGTCCCTCACCGTCTCTGTGACCCCGTCCCTCAGCGCCTCTCTGACACCGTCCCTAACTGTCTCTGCGGCCCCATCCCTCAACGACTCTGTGACCCCTTCCCTCCCTGTCTATGAGACCCCGTCCCTCAGCGTCTCTCTGACCCCGTCCCTCAGCGTCTCTGTGATCCCGTTCCTCCCTGTCTCTGTGACCCCGTCCCTCACCGTCTCTGTGACCCCGTCCCTCAGCGTCTCTGTGACCCCGTCCCTCCCTGCCTCTGTGACCCCGTCCCTCAGCGTCTCTGTGACCCCGTCCCTCACCGTCTCTGTGACCCCGTCCCTTACTGTTTCTGTGACCCCGTCCCTCACCGTCTCTGTGACCTCATCCCTCAGCGTCTCTGTGATCCCGTCCCTCACCGTCTCTGTGACCCCGTCCCTCAGCGTCTCTGTGACCCCATCTCTAACCGTCTCTGTTAGCCCGTCCCTAACCGTCTCTACGGCCTCGTCCCTAACCGGCTCTGTGACCCCGTCCCTCACCGTCTCTGAGACCCCGTCCCTCCCTGTCTCTGTGACCCCTTCCCTCACCGTCTCTGTGACCCCTTCCCTCCCTGTCTCTGTGACCCCGTCCCTCACCGTCTCTGTGACCCCGTTCCTCCCTATCTCTGTGACCCTGTCCCTCAGCGTCTCTGTGATCCCGTTCCTCCCTGTCTCTGTGACCCCGTCCCTCGCCGTCTCTGTGACCCCGTCCCTCCCTGTCTCTGTGACCCCGTCCCTCACCGTCTCTGTGACCCCGTCCCTCAGCGTCTCTGTGAACCCATCCCTCAGCGTCTCTGTGATCCCGGCCCTCACCGTCTCTGTGACCCCGTCCCTCAGCGTGTCTGTGACCCCGTCCCTCAGCGTCTCTGTGACCCCATCTCTAACCGTCCCTGTTAGCCCGTCCCTAACCGTCTCTGCGGCCCCATCCCTCAACGTCTCTGTGACCCCTTCGCTCCCTGTCTCTGTGACCCCGTCCCTCAGCGCCTCTGTGACCCTGTCCCTCACCGTCTCTGTGACTTCGTCCCTCACCGTCTCTGTGACCCCGTCCCTCAGCGCCTCTCTGACACCGTCCCTAACTGTCTCTGCGGCCCCATCCCTCAACGACTCTGTGACCCCTTCCCTCCCTGTCTATGAGACCCCGTCCCTCAGCGTCTCTCTGACCCCGTCTCTCAGCGTCTCTGTGATCCCGTTCCTCCCTGTCTCTGTGACCCCGTCCCTCACCGTCTCTGTGACCCCGTCCCTCAGCGTCTCTGTGACCCCGTCCCTCCCTGCCTCTGTGACCCCGTCCCTCAGCGTCTCTGTGACCCCGTCCCTCACCGTCTCTGTGACCCCGTCCCTTCCTGTTTCTGTGACCCCGTCCCTCACCGTCTCTGTGACCTCATCCCTCAGCGTCTCTGTGATCCCGTCCCTCACCGTCTCTGTGACCCCGTCCCTCAGCGTCTCTGTGACCCCATCTCTAACCGTCTCTGTTAGCCCGTCCCTAACCGTCTCTACGGCCTCGTCCCTAACCGGCTCTGTGACCCCGTCCCTCACCGTCTCTGAGACCCCGTCCCTCCCTGTCTCTGTGACCCCTTCCCTCACCGTCTCTGTGACCCCTTCCCTCCCTGTCTCTGTGACCCCGTCCCTCACCGTCTCTGTGACCCCGTTCCTCCCTATCTCTGTGACCCTGTCCCTCAGCGTCTCTGTGATCCCGTTCCTCCCTGTCTCTGTGACCCCGTCCCTCGCCGTCTCTGTGACCCCGTCCCTCCCTGTCTCTGTGACCCCGTCCCTCACCGTCTCTGTGACCCCGTCCCTCAGCGTCTCTGTGAACCCATCCCTCAGCGTCTCTGTGATCCCGGCCCTCACCGTCTCTGTGACCCCGTCCCTCAGCGTGTCTGTGACCCCGTCCCTCCCTGTCTCTGTGACCCCGTCCCTCAGCGTCTTTGTGACCCCGTCCCCCACCGTCTCTGTGAACCCCTTCCCTCAGCGTCTCTGTGACTCCGACCCTCCCTGTCTCTGTGACCACGTCCCTCAGCGCCTCTGTGACCCCGTCCCTCAGCGCCTCTGTGACCCCGTCCCTCACCGTCTCTGTGACCCCGTCCTTATCCGTCTCTGTGACCCCGTCCCTCCCTTTCTCTGTGACCCCGTCCCTCAGCGTCTCTGTGACCCCGTCCCTCCCTGTCTCTGTGACCCCGTCCCTCAGCGCCTCTGTGACCCCGTCTCTAACCGTCTCTGCGGCCCCATCCCTCAACGTCTCTGTGACCCCTTCGCTCCCTGTCTCTGTGACCCCGTCCCTCAGCGCCTCTCTGACACCGTCCCTAACTGTCTCTGCGGCCCCATCCCTCAACGACTCTGTGACCCCTTCCCTCCCTGTCTATGTGACCCCGTCGCTCAGCGTCTCTCTGACCCCGTCCCTCAGCGTCTCTGTGATCCCGTTCCTCCCTGTCTCTGTGACCCCGTCCCTCACCGTCTCTGTGACCCCGTCCCTCAGCGTCTCTGTGACCCCGTCCCTCCCTGTCTCTGTGACCCCGTCCCTCAGCGTCTCTGTGACCCCGTCCCTCACCGTCTCTGTGACCCCGTCCCTTCCTGTTTCTGTGACCCCGTCCCTCACCGTCTCTGTGACCTCATCCCTCAGCGTCTCTGTGATCCCGTCCCTCACCGTCTCTGTGACCCCGTCCCTCAGCGTCTCTGTGACCCCATCTCTAACCGTCCCTGTTAGCCCGTCCCTAACCGTCTCTGCGGCCCCATCCCTCAACGTCTCTGTGACCCCTTCGCTCCCTGTCTCTGTGACCCCGTCCCTCAGCGCCTCTGTGACCCTGTCCCTCACCGTCTCTGTGACTTCGTCCCTCACCGTCTCTGTGACCCCGTCCCTCAGCGCCTCTCTGACACCGTCCCTAACTGTCTCTGCGGCCCCATCCCTCAACGACTCTGTGACCCCTTCCCTCCCTGTCTATGAGACCCCGTCCCTCAGCGCCTCTCTGACCCCGTCCCTCAGCGTCTCTGTGATCCCGTTCCTCCCTGTCTCTGTGACCCCGTCCCTCACCGTCTCTGTGACCCCGTCCCTCAGCGTCTCTGTGACCCCGTCCCTCCCTGCCTCTGTGACCCCGTCCCTCAGCGTCTCTGTGACCCCGTCCCTCACCGTCTCTGTGACCTCATCCCTCAGCGTCTCTGTGATCCCGTCCCTCACCGTCTCTGTGACCCCGTCCCTCAGCGTCTCTGTGACCCCATCTCTAACCGTCTCTGTTAGCCCGTCCCTAACCGTCTCTACGGCCTCGTCCCTAACCGGCTCTGTGACCCCGTCCCTCACCGTCTCTGTGACCCCGTTCCTCCCTGTCTCTGTGACCCCGTCCCTCAGCGTCTCTGTGACCCCGTTCCTCAGCGTCTCTGTGATCCCTTCCCTTCCTGTCTCTGTGACCCCGTCCCTCACCGCCTCTGTGAACCCATCCCTCACCGTCTTTGTGACCCCGTCCCTCAGCGTCACTGTGACCCCGTCCCTAACCGTCTCTGTTAGCCCGTCCCTAACCGTCTCTGCGGCCTCGTCCCTAACCGGCTCTGTGACCCCGTCCCTCACCGTCTCTGTGACCCCGTCCCTCAGCGTCTCTGTGACCCCGTCCCTCACCGTCTCTGTGACCCCGTCCCTCCCTGTCTCTGTGACCTCGTCCCTCAGCGCCTCTGTGACCCCGTCCCTCAGCGCCTCTGTGACCCCGTCCCTCACCGTCTCTGTGACCCCGTCCTTCTCCGTCTCTGTGACCCCGTCCCTCCCTGTCTCTGTGACCCCGTCCCTCAGCGTCTCTGTGACCCCGTCCCTCAGCGCCTCTGTGAACCCGTCTCTAACCGTCTCTGCGGCCCCATCCCTCGACGTCTCTGTGACCCCTTCGCTCCCTGTCTCTGTGACCCCGTCCCTCAGCGCCTCTCTGACACCGTCCCTAACTGTCTCTGCGGCCCCATCCCTCAACGACTCTGTGACCCCTTCCCTCCCTGTCTATGTGACCCCGTCGCTCAGCGTCTCTCTGACCCCGTCCCTCAGCGTCTCTGTGATCCCGTTCCTCCCTGTCTCTGTGACCCCGTCCCTCACCGTCTCTGTGACGTCATCCCTCAGCGTCTCTGTGATCCCGTCCCTGACCGTCTCTGTGACCCCGTCCCTCAGCGTCTCTGTGACCCCATCCCTAACCGTCTCTGTTAGCCCGTCCCTAACCGTCTCTACGGCCTCGTCCCTAACCGGCTCTGTGACCCCGTCCCTCAGCGTCTCTGTGACCCCGTCCCTCACCGTCTCTGTGACCCCGTTCCTCCCTGTCTCTGTGACCCCGTTCCTCAGCGTCTCTGTGACCCCGTTCCTCACCGTCTCTGTGACCCCGTCCCTCCCTGTCTCTGTGACCCCGTCCCTCAGCGTCTCTGTGACCCCGTCCCTCACCGTCTCTGTGACCCCGTCCCTTCCTGTTTCTGTGACCCCGTCCCTCACCGTCTCTGTGACCTCATCCCTCAGCGTCTCTGTGATCCCGTCCCTCACCGTCTCTGTGACCCCGTCCCTCAGCGTCTCTGTGACCCCATCTCTAACCGTCCCTGTTAGCCCGTCCCTAACCGTCTCTGCGGCCCCATCCCTCAACGTCTCTGTGACCCCTTCGCTCCCTGTCTCTGTGACCCCGTCCCTCAGCGCCTCTGTGACCCTGTCCCTCACCGTCTCTGTGACTTCGTCCCTCACCGTCTCTGTGACCCCGTCCCTCAGCGCCTCTCTGACACCGTCCCTAACTGTCTCTGCGGCCCCATCCCTCAACGACTCTGTGACCCCTTCCCTCCCTGTCTATGAGACCCCGTCCCTCAGCGTCTCTCTGACCCCGTCCCTCAGCGTCTCTGTGATCCCGTTCCTCCCTGTCTCTGTGACCCCGTCCCTCACCGTCTCTGTGACCCCGTCCCTCAGCGTCTCTGTGACCCCGTCCCTCCCTGCCTCTGTGACCCCGTCCCTCAGCGTCTCTGTGACCCCGTCCCTCACCGTCTCTGTGACCCCGTCCCTTCCTGTTTCTGTGACCCCGTCCCTCACCGTCTCTGTGACCTCATCCCTCAGCGTCTCTGTGATCCCGTCCCTCACCGTCTCTGTGACCCCGTCCCTCAGCGTCTCTGTGACCCCATCTCTAACCGTCTCTGTTAGCCCGTCCCTAACCGTCTCTACGGCCTCGTCCCTAACCGGCTCTGTGACCCCGTCCCTCACCGTCTCTGAGACCCCGTCCCTCCCTGTCTCTGTGACCCCTTCCCTCACCGTCTCTGTGACCCCTTCCCTCCCTGTCTCTGTGACCCCGTCCCTCACCGTCTCTGTGACCCCGTTCCTCCCTATCTCTGTGACCCTGTCCCTCAGCGTCTCTGTGATCCCGTTCCTCCCTGTCTCTGTGACCCCGTCCCTCGCCGTCTCTGTGACCCCGTCCCTCCCTGTCTCTGTGACCCCGTCCCTCACCGTCTCTGTGACCCCGTCCCTCAGCGTCTCTGTGAACCCATCCCTCAGCGTCTCTGTGATCCCGGCCCTCACCGTCTCTGTGACCCCGTCCCTCAGCGTCTCTGTGACCCCGTCCCTCCCTGTCTCTGTGACCCCGTCCCTCAGCGTCTTTGTGACCCCGTCCCCCACCGTCTCTGTGAACCCCTTCCCTCAGCGTCTCTGTGACTCCGACCCTCCCTGTCTCTGTGACCCCGTCCCTCAGCGCCTCTGTGACCCCGTCCCTCACCGTCTCGGTGACCCCGTCCTTATCCGTCTCTGTGACCCCGTCCCTCCCTGTCTCTGTGACCCCGTCCCTCAGCGTCTCTGTGACCCCGTCCCTCCCTGTCTCTGTGACCCCGTCCCTCAGCGCCTCTGTGACCCCGTCTCTAACCGTCTCTGCGGCCCCATCCCTCAACGTCTCTGTGACCCCTTCGCTCCCTGTCTCTGTGACCCCGTCCCTCAGCGCCTCTCTGACACCGTCCCTAACTGTCTCTGCGGCCCCATCCCTCACCGTCTCTGTGACCCCGTCCCTTCCTGTTTCTGTGACCCCGTCCCTCACCGTCTCTGTGACCTCATCCCTCAGCGTCTCTGTGATCCCGTCCCTCACCGTCTCTGTGACCCCGTCCCTCAGCGTCTCTGTGACCCCATCTCTAACCGTCTCTGTTAGCCCGTCCCTAACCGTCTCTACGGCCTCGTCCCTAACCGGCTCTGTGACCCCGTCCCTCACCGTCTCTGAGACCCCGTCCCTCCCTGTCTCTGTGACCCCTTCCCTCACCGTCTCTGTGACCCCTTCCCTCCCTGTCTCTGTGACCCCGTCCCTCACCGTCTCTGTGACCCCGTTCCTCCCTATCTCTGTGACCCTGTCCCTCAGCGTCTCTGTGATCCCGTTCCTCCCTGTCTCTGTGACCCCGTCCCTCGCCGTCTCTGTGACCCCGTCCCTCCCTGTCTCTGTGACCCCGTCCCTCACCGTCTCTGTGACCCCGTCCCTCAGCGTCTCTGTGAACCCATCCCTCAGCGTCTCTGTGATCCCGGCCCTCACCGTCTCTGTGACCCCGTCCCTCAGCGTCTCTGTGACCCCGTCCCTCCCTGTCTCTGTGACCCCGTCCCTCAGCGTCTTTGTGACCCCGTCCCCCACCGTCTCTGTGAACCCCTTCCCTCAGCGTCTCTGTGACTCCGACCCTCCCTGTCTCTGTGACCCCGTCCCTCAGCGCCTCTGTGACCCCGTCCCTCACCGTCTGTGTGACCCCGTCCTTATCCGTCTCTGTGACCCCGTCCCTCCCTGTCTCTGTGACCCCGTCCCTCAGCGTCTCTGTGACCCCGTCCCTCCCTGTCTCTGTGACCCCGTCCCTCAGCGACTCTGTGACCCCGTCTCTAACCGTCTCTGCGGCCCCATCCCTCAACGTCTCTGTGACCCCTTCGCTCCCTGTCTCTGTGACCCCGTCCCTCAGCGCCTCTCTGACACCGTCCCTAACTGTCTCTGCGGCCCCATCCCTCAACGACTCTGTGACCCCTTCCCTCCCTGTCTATGTGACCCCGTCGCTCAGCGTCTCTCTGACCCCGTCCCTCAGCGTCTCTGTGATCCCGTTCCTCCCTGTCTCTGTGACCCCGTCCCTCACCGTCTCTGTGACCCCGTCCCACACCGTCTCTGTAACCTCATCCCTCCGCGTCTCTGTGATCCCGTCCCTCACCGTCTCTGTGACCCCGTCCCTCAGCGTCTCTGTGACCCCATCCCTAACCGTCTCTGTTAGCCCGTCCCTAACCGTCTCTACGGCCTCGTCCCTAACCGGCTCTGTGGCCCCGTCCCTCAGCGTCTCTGTGACCCCGTCCCTCACCGTCTCTGTGACCCCGTTCCTCCCTGTCTCTGTGACCCCGTTCCTCAGCGTCTCTGTCACCCCGTTCCTCACCGTCTCTGTGACCCCGTCCCACCCTGTCTCTGTGACCCCGTCCCTCAGCGTCTCTGTGATCCCTTCCCTTCCTGTCTCTGTGACCCCGTCCCTCACCGTCTCTGTGAACCCATCCCTCAGCGTCTCTGTGATCCCCTCCCTCACCGTCTCTGTGACCCCGTCCCTCAGCGTCACTGTGACCCCGTCCCTCCCTGTCTCTGTGACCCCGACCCTCAGCGTCTCTGTGACACCATCCCTCACCGTCTCTGAGACCCCGTCCCTCACCGTCTCTGTGACCCCTTCCCTCACCGTCTCTGTGACCCCTTCCCTCCCTGTCTCTGTGACCCCGTCCCTCACCGTCTCTGTGACCCCGTTCCTCCCTATCTCTGTGACCCTGTCCCTCAGCGTCTCTGTGATCCCGTTCCTCCCTGTCTCTGTGACCCCGTCCCTCGCCGTCTCTGTGACCCCGTCCCTCCCTGTCTCTGTGACCCCGTCCCTCACCGTCTCTGTGACCCCGTCCCTCAGCGTCACTGTGACCCCGTCCCTAACCGTCTCTGTTAGCCCGTCCCTAACCGTCTCTGCGGCCTCGTCCCTAACCGGCTCTGTGACCCCATCCCTCAGCGTCTCTGTGACCCCGTCCCTCACCGTCTCTGTGACCCCGTTCCTCGCTGTCTCTGTGACCCCGTCCCTCACCATCTCTGTGACCCCGTCAGTAACCCTCTCTGCGACCCCGTCCCTCAGCGTCTCTGTGACCCCGTCCCTCACCGTTTCTGTGACCCCGTCCCTCCCTGTCTCTGTGACCCCGTCCCTCAGCGTCTCTGTGAACCCATCCCTCAGCGTCTCTGTGATCCCGGCCCTCACCGTCTCTATGACCCCGTCCCTAACCGTCTCTGTGGTGCCATCCCTCAGCGTCTCACTGACCCCGTCACTCAGCGTCTCTGTGATCTCATTCCTCCCTGTCTCTGTGACCCCGTCCCTCAGCGTCTCTGTGACCCCGTCCCTCAGCGTCTCTGTGACCCCGTCCCTCCCTGTCTCTGTGACCCCGTCCCTCAGTGTCTTTGTGACCCCGTCCCCCACCGTCTCTGTGAACCCCTTCCCTCAGCGTCTCTGTGACTCCGTCCCTCCCTGTCTCTGTGACCTCGTCCCTCAGCGCCTCTGTGACCCCGTCCCTCAGCGCCTCTGTGACCCCGTCCCTCACCGTCTCTGTGACCCCGTCCTTATCCGTCTCTGTGACCCCGTCCCTCCCTGTCTCTGTGACCCCGTCCCTCAGCGTCTCTGTGACCCCGTCCCTCCCTGTCTCTGTGACCCCGTCCCTCAGCGCCTCTGTGACCCCGTCTCTAACCGTCTCTGCGGCCCCATCCCTCAACGTCTCTGTGACCCCTTCGCTCCCTGTCTCTGTGACCCCGTCCCTCAGCGCCTCTCTGACACCGTCCCTAACTGTCTCTGCGGCCCCATCCCTCAACGACTCTGTGACCCCTTCCCTCCCTGTCTATGTGACCCCGTCGCTCAGCGTCTCTCTGACCCCGTCCCTCAGCGTCTCTGTGATCCCGTTCCTCCCTGTCTCTGTGACCCCGTCCCTCACCGTCTCTGTGACCCCGTCCCTCAGCGTCTCTGTGACCCCGTCCCTCCCTGTCTCTGTGACCCCGTCCCTCAGCGTCTCTGTGACCCCGTCCCTCACCGTCTCTGTGACCCCGTCCCTTCCTGTTTCTGTGACCCCGTCCCTCACCGTCTCTGTGACCTCATCCCTCAGCGTCTCTGTGATCCCGTCCCTCACCGTCTCTGTGACCCCGTCCTTCAGCGTCTCTGTGACCCCATCACTAACCGTCTCTGTTAGCCCGTCCCTAACCGTCTCTGCGGCCCCATCCCTCAACGTCTCTGTGACCCCTTCGCTCCCTGTCTCTGTGACCCCGTCCCTCAGGGCCTCTGTGACCCTGTCCCTCACCGTCTCTGTGACTTCGTCCCTCACCGTCTCTGTGACCCCGTCCCTCAGCGCCTCTCTGACACCGTCCCTAACTGTCTCTGCGGCCCCATCCCTCAACGACTCTGTGACCCCTTCCCTCCCTGTCTATGAGACCCCGTCCCTCAGCGTCTCTCTGACCCCGTCCCTCAGCGTCTCTGTGATCCCGTTCCTCCCTGTCTCTGTGACCCCGTCCCTCACCGTCTCTGTGACCCCGTCCCTCAGCGTCTCTGTGACCCCGTCCCTCCCTGCCTCTGTGACCCCGTCCCTCAGCGTCTCTGTGACCCCGTCCCTCAGCGTCTCTGTGACCCCATCTCTAACCGTCTCTGTTAGCCCGTCCCTAACCGTCTCTACGGCCTCGTCCCTAACCGGCTCTGTGACCCCGTCCCTCACCGTCTCTGTGCACCGTTCCTCCCTGTCTCTGTGACCCCGTCCCTCAGCGTCTCTGTGACCCCGTTCCTCACCGTCTCTGTGACCCCGTCCCTCCCTGTCTCTGTGACCCCGTCCCTCAGCGTCTCTGTGATCCCTTCCCTTCCTGTCTCTGTGACCCCGTACCTCACCGCCTCTGTGAACCCATCCCTCACCCTCTTTGTGACCCCGTCCCTCAGCGTCACTGTGACCCCGTCCCTAACCGTCTCTGTTAGCCCGTCCCTAACCGTCTCTGCGGCCTCGTCCCTAACCGGCTCTGTGACCCCGTCCCTCACCGGCTCTGTGACCCCGTCCCTCAGCGTCTCTGTGACCCCGTCCCTCCCTGTCTCTGTGACCCCGTCCCTCAGCGTCTCTGTGATCCCTTCCCTTCCTGTCTCTGTGACCCCGTCCCTCACCGCCTCTGTGAACCCATCCCTCAGCGTCTCTGTGATCCCCTCCCTCACCGTCTCTGTGACCCCGTCCCTCAGCGTCACTGTGACCCCGTCCCTAACCGTCTCTGCGGCCTCGTCCCTAACCGGCTCTGTGACCCCGTCCCTCACCGTCTCTGTGACCCCGTCCCTCAGCGTCTCTGTGACCCCGTTTTATCACCGTCTCTGTGAACCCGTCCCTAACCCTCTCTGCGGCCCCATCCCTCAACGCCTCTGTGACCCCGTCCCTTAGCGTCTCTGTGACTCCATCCCTAACCGTCTCTGCGGCCCCGTCCCTCACCGTCTCTGTGAACCCCTTCCCTCAGCGTCTCTGTGACTCCGTCCCTCCCTGTCTCTGTGAACCCGTCCCTCACCGTCTCTGTGACCCCGTCCCTCCCTGTCTCTGTGACCCCGTCGCTCAGCGTCTCTGTGATACCTTCCCTTCTTGTCTCTGTGACCCCGTCCCTCACCGTCTCTGTGAACCCATCCCTCAGCGTCTCTGTGATCCCGTCCCTCACCGTCTCTGTGACCCCGTCCCTCAGCGTCACTGTGACCCCGTCCCTAACCGTCGCTTTTAGCCCGTCCCTAACCGTCTCTGCGGCCTCGTCCCTAACCGGCTCTGTGACCCCGTCCCTCAGCGTCTCTGTGACCCCGTCCCTCACCGTCTCTGTGACCCCGTTCCTCGCTGTCTATGTGACCCCGTCCCTCAGCGTCTCTGTGACCCCGTCCCTCAGCGTCTCTGTGATCCCGTTCCTCCCTGTCTCTGTGACCCCGTCCCTCACCGTCTCTGTGACCCCGTTCCTCGCTGTCTCTGTGACCCCGTCCCTCAGCGTCTCTCTGACCCCGTCCCTCAGCGTCTCTGTGATCCCGTTCCTCCCTGTCTCTGTGACCGCGTCCCTCACCGTCTCTGTGACACCGTCCCTCAGCGTCTCTGTGACCCCGTCCCTCCCTGTCTCTGTGACCCCGTCCCTCAGCGTCTTCTGACCCCGTCCCTCAGCGTCTCTGTGATCCCGTTCCTCCCTGTCTCTGTGACCGCGTCCCTCACCGTCTCTGTGACCCCGTCCCTCAGCGTCTCTGTGACCACGTCCCTCCCTGTCTCTGTGACACCGTCCCACCCTGTCTCTGTGACCCCGTCCCTCAGCGTCTCTGTGATCCCTTCCCTTCCTGTCTCTGTGACCCCCGTCCCTCACCGTCTCTGTGAACCCATCCCTCAGCGTCTCTGTGATCCCCTCCCTCACGGTCTCTGTGACCCCGTCCCTCAGCGTCACTGTGACCCCGTCCCTCCCTGTCTCTGTGACCCCGTCCCTCACCGTCTCTGTGACCCCGTCCCTCAGCGTCACTGTGACCCCGTCCCTAACCGTCTCTGTTAGCCCGTCCCTAACCGTCTCTGCGGCCTCGTCCCTAACCGGCTCTGTGACCCCGTCCCTCAGCGTCTCTGTGACCCCGTCCCTCACCGTCTCTGTGACCCCGTTCCTCGCTGTCTCTGTGACCCCGTCCCTCAGCGTCTCTGTGACCCCGTCCCTCACCGTCTCTGTGACCCCGTCCGTAACCCTCTCTGCGGCCCCATCCCTCAGCGCCTCAGCGACCCCGTCCCTTAGCGTCTCTGCACCCCATCCTTAACCGTCTCTGCGGCACCGTCCCTCACCGTCTCTGTGAACCCCTTCCCTCAGCGTCTCTGTGACTCCGTCCCTCCCTGTCTCTGTGACCCCGTCCCTCAGCGCCTCTGTGACCCCGTCCCTCACCGTCTCTGTGACCCCGTCCTTAACCGTCTCTGTGACCCCGTCCCTCCCTGTCCCTGTGACCCCGTCCCTCAGCGTCTCTGTGACCCCGTCCCTCCCTGTCTCTGTGACCCCGTCCCTCAGCGTCTCTGTGATCCCTTCCCTTCCTGTCTCTGTGACCTCGTCCCTCACCGTCTCTGTGAACCCATCCCTCAGCGTCTCTGTGACCCCGTCCCTCACCGTCTCTGTGACCCCGTCCCTCAGCGTCTTTGTGACCCCGTCCCTCACCGTCTCTGTGAACCCCTTCCCTCAGCGTCTCTGTGACTCCGTCCCTGCCTGTCTCTGTGACCTCGTCCCTCAGCGCCTCTGTGACCCCGTCCCTCAGCGCCTCTGTGACCCCGTCCCTCACCATCTCTGTGACCCCGTCCTTATCCGTCTCTGTGACCCCGTCCCTCCCTGTCTCTGTGACCCCGTCCTTATCCGTCTCTGTGACCCCGTCCCTCCCTGTCTCTGTGACCCCGTCCCTCAGCGTCTCTGTGACCCCGTCCCTCCCTGTCTATGTGACCCCCTCCCTCAGCGCCTCTGTGACCCTGTCCCTCACCGTCTCTGTGACTTCGTCCCTCACCGTCTCTGTGACCCCGTCCCTCACCGTCTCTGTGACCCCGTCCGTAACCCTCTCTGCGGCCCCATCCCTCAGCGCCTCTGCGACCCCGTCACTTAGCGTCTCTGGACCCCATCTTTAACCGTCTCTGCGGCACCGTCCCTCACCGTCTCTGTGACCCCCTTCCCTCAGCGTCTCTGTGACCCCGTCCCTCACCGTCTCTGTGACCCCGTCCCTCAGCGTCACTGTGACCCCGTCCCTAACCGTCTCTGCGGCCTCATCCCGAACCGGCTCTGTGACCCCGTTCCTCAGCGTCTCTGTGACCCCGTCCCTCAGCGTCTCTGTGACCCCGTCCCTCCCTGTCTCTGTGACCCCGTCCCTCAGCGTCTCTGTGATCCCTTCCCTTCCTGTCTCTGTGACCTCGTCCCTCACCGTCTCTGTGAACCCATCCCTCAGCGTCTCTGTGACCCCGTCCCTCACCGTCTCTGTGACCCCGTCCCTCAGCGTCTCTGTGACCCCGTCCCTCCCTGTCTCTGTGACCCCGTCCCTCAGCGTCTTTGTGACCCCGTCCCTCACCGTCTCTGTGAACCCCTTCCCTCAGCGTCTCTGTGACTCCGTCCCTGCCTGTCTCTGTGACCTCGTCCCTCAGCGCCTCTGTGACCCCGTCCCTCAGCGCCTCTGTGACCCCGTCCCTCACCATCTCTGTGACCCCGTCCTTATCCGTCTCTGTGACCCCGTCCCTCCCTGTCTCTGTGACCCCGTCCTTATCCGTCTCTGTGACCCCGTCCCTCCCTGTCTCTGTGACCCCGTCCCTCAGCGCCTCTGTGACCCCGTCTCTAACCGTCTCTGCGGCCCCATCCCTCAACGACTCTGTGACCCCTTCCCTCCCTGTCTATGTGACCCCGTCCCTCAGCGCCTCTGTGACCCTATCCCTCACCGTCTCTGTGACTTCGTCCCTCACCGTCTCTGTGACCTCGTCCCTCAGCGCCTCTCTGACACCGTCCCTAACTGTATCTGCGGCCCCATCCCTCAACGACTCTGTGACCCCTTCCCTCCCTGTCTATGTGACCCCGTCCCTCAGCGTCTCTCTGACCCCGTCCCTCAGCGTCTCTGTGATCCCGTTCCTCCCTGTCTCTGTGACCCCGTCCCTCACCGTCTCTGTGACCCCGTTCCGTCACCGTCTCTGTGACCCCTTCCCTCCCTGTCTCTGTGACCCCGTTCCTCCCTATCTCTGTGACCCTGTCCCTCAGCGTCTCTGTGATCCCGTTCCTCCCTGTCTCTGTGACCCCGTCCCTCGCCGCCTCTGTGACCCCGTCCCTCCCTGTCTCTGTGACCCCGTCCCTCACCGTCTCTGTGACCCCGTCCCTCAGCGTCACTGTGACCCCGTCCCTAACCGTCTCTGTTAGCCCGTCCCTAACCGTCTCTGCGGCCTCGTCCCTAACCGGCTCTGTGACCCCGTCCCTCAGTGTCTCTGTGACCCCGTCCCTCACCGTCTCTGTGACCCCGTCCCTCAGCGTCTCTGTGACCCCGTCCCTCACCATCTCTGTGACCCCGTTCCTCGCTGTCTCTGTGACCCCGTCCCTCAGCGTCTCTGTGACCCCGTCCCTCACCGTCTCTGTGACCCCGTCCGTAACCCTCTCTGCGGCCCCATCCCTCAGCGCCTCTGCGACCCCGTCCCTTAGCGTCTCTGGACCCCATCCTTAACCGTCTCTGCGGCACCGTCCCTCACCGTCTCTGTGAACCCCTTCCCTCAGCGTCTCTGTGACCCCGTCCTTAACCGTCTCTGTGACCCCGTCCCTCCCTGTCTCTGTGACCCCGTCCCTCAGCGTCTCTGTGACCCCGTTCCTCCCTGTCTCTGTGACCACGTCCCTCAGCGTCTCTGTGACCCCGTCCCTCACCGTCTCTGTGACCCCGTCCCTCCCTGTCTCTGTGACCCCGTCCCTCAGCGTCTCTGTGATCCCTTCCCTTCCAGTCTCTGTGACCCCGTCCCTCACCGTCTCTGTGAACCCATCCCTCAGCGTCTCTGTGATCCCGGCCATCACCGTCTCTGTGACCCCGTCCCTAACCGTCTCTGTGGCCCCATCCCTCAGCGTCTCTCTGACCCCGTCCCTCAGCGTCTCTGTGATCTAGTTCCTCCCTGTCTCTGTGACCCCGTCCCTCACCGTCTCTGTGACCCCGTCCCTCAGCGTCTCTGTGACCCCGTCCATCCCTGTCTCTGTGACCCCGTCCCTCAGCGTCTTTGTGACCCCGTCCCTCACCGTCTCTGTGAACCCCTTCCCTCAGCGTCTCTGTGACTCCGTCCCTCCCTGTCTCTGTGACCCCGTCCCTCAGCGCCTCTGTGACCCCGTCCCTCACCGTCTCTGTGACCCCGTCCTTATCCGTCTCTGTGACCCCGTCCCTCCCTGTCTCTGTGACCCCGTCCCTCAGCGTCTCTGTGACCCCGTCCCTCCCTGTCTCTGTGACCCCGTCCCTCAGCGCCTCTGTGACCCCGTCTCTAAACGTCTGCGGCCCCATCCCTCAACGACTCTGTGACCCCTTCCCTCCCTGTCTATGTGACCCCGTCCCTCAGCGCCTCTGTGACCCTGTCCCTCACCGTCTCTGTGACTTCGTCCCTCACCGTCTCTGTGACCCCGTCCCTCAGCGCCTCTCTGACACCGTCCCTAACTGTCTCTGTTAGCCCGTCCCTAACCGTCTCTGCGGCCTCGTCCCTAACCGGCTCTGTGACCCCGTCCCTCACCGTCTCTGTGACCCCGTCCCTCAGCGTCTCTGTGACCCCGTCCCTCACCGTCTCTGTGAACCCGTCCCTAACCCTCTCTGCGGCCCCATCCCTCAGCGCCTCTGTGACCCCGTCCCTTAGCGTCTCTGTGACTCCATCCGTAACCGTCTCTGCGGCCCCGTCCCTCACCGTCTCTGTGAACCCCTTCCCTCAGCGTCTCTGTGACTCCGTCCCTCCCTGTCTCTGTGAACCCGTCCCTCACCGTCTCTGTGACCCCGTCCCTCCCTGTCTCTGTGACCCCGTGGCTCAGCGTCTCTGTGATACCTTCCCTTCTTGTCTCTGTGACCCCGTCCCTCACCGTCTCTGTGAACCCATCCCTCAGCGTCTCTGTGATCCCGTCCCTCACCGTCTCTGTGACCCCGTCCCTCAGCGTCACTGTGACCCCGTCCCTAACCGTCTCTGCGGCCTCATCCCGAACCGGCTCTGTGACCCCGTTCCTCAGCGTCTCTGTGACCCCGTCCCTCACCGTCTCTGTGACCCCGTTCCTCGCTGTCTCTGTGACCCCGTCCCTCAGCGTCTCTGTGACCCCGTCTCTCACCGTCTCTGTGACCCCCTTCCCTCAGCGTCTCTGTGACCCCGTCCCTCACCGTCTCTGTGAACCCGTCTCTAACCCTCTCTGCGGCCCCATCCCTCAGCGCCTATGTGACCCCGTCCCTTAGCGTCTCTGTGACTCCATCCCTAACCGTCTCTGCGGCCCCGTCCCTCACCGTCTCTGTGAACCCCTTCCCTCAGCGTCTCTGTGACTCCGTCCCTCCCTGTCTCTGTGAACCCGTCCCTCACCGTCTCTGTGAACCCATCCCTCAGTGTCTCTGTGACCCCGTCCCTCACCGTCTCTGTGACCCCGTCCCTCAGCGTCTCTGTGACCCCGTCCCTCACCATCTCTGTGACCCCGTTCCTCGCTGTCTCTGTGACCCCGTCCCTCAGCGTCTCTGTGACCCCGTCCCTCACCGTCTCTGTGACCCCGTCCGTAACCCTCTCTGCGGCCCCATCCCTCAGCGCCTCTGCGACCCCGTCCCTTAGCGTCTCTGGACCCCATCCTTAACCGTCTCTGCGGCACCGTCCCTCACCGTCTCTGTGAACCCCTTCCCTCAGCGTCTCTGTGACCCCGTCCTTAACCGTCTCTGTGACCCCGTCCCTCCCTGTCTCTGTGACCCCGTCCCTCAGCGTCTCTGTGACCCCGTTCCTCCCTGTCTCTGTGACCACGTCCCTCAGCGTCTCTGTGACCCCGTCCCTCACCGTCTCTGTGACCCCGTCCCTCCCTGTCTCTGTGACCCCGTCCCTCAGCGTCTCTGTGATCCCTTCCCTTCCAGTCTCTGTGACCCCGTCCCTCACCGTCTCTGTGAACCCATCCCTCAGCGTCTCTGTGATCCCGGCCATCACCGTCTCTGTGACCCCGTCCCTAACCGTCTCTGTGGCCCCATCCCTCAGCGTCTCTCTGACCCCGTCCCTCAGCGTCTCTGTGATCTAGTTCCTCCCTGTCTCTGTGACCCCGTCCCTCACCGTCTCTGTGACCCCGTCCCTCAGCGTCTCTGTGACCCCGTCCATCCCTGTCTCTGTGACCCCGTCCCTCAGCGTCTTTGTGACCCCGTCCCTCACCGTCTCTGTGAACCCCTTCCCTCAGCGTCTCTGTGACTCCGTCCCTCCGTGTCTCTGTGTCCTCGTCCCTCAGCGCCTCTGTGACCCCGTCCCTCAGCGCCTCTGTGACCCCGTCCCTCACCGTCTCTGTGACCCCGTCCTTATCCGTCTCTGTGACCCCGTCCCTCCCTGTCTCTGTGATCCCGTCCCTCAGCGTCTCTGTGACCCCGTCCCTCCCTGTCTCTGTGACCCCGTCCCTCAGCGCCTCTGTGACCCCATCTCTAAACGTCTGCGGCCCCATCCCTCAACGACTCTGTGACCCCTTCCCTCCCTGTCTATGTGACCCCGTCCCTCAGCGCCTCTGTGACCCTGTCCCTCACCGTCTCTGTGACTTCGTCCCTCACCGTCTCTGTGAACCCATCCCTCAGCGTCTCTGTGATCCCCTCCCTCACCGTCTCTGTGACCCCGTCCCTCAGCGTCACTGTGACCCCGTCCCTCCCTGTCTCTGTGACCCCGACCATCAGCGTCTCTGTGACACCATCCCTCACCGTCTCTGAGACCCCGTCCCTCACCGTCTCTGTGACCCCTTCCCTCACCGTCTCTGTGACCCCTTCCCTCCCTGTCTCTGTGACCCCGTCCCTCACCGTCTCTGTGACCCCGTTCCTCCCTATCTCTGTGACCCTGTCCCTCAGCGTCTCTGTGATCCCGTTCCTCCCTGTCTCTGTGACCCCGTCCCTCGCCGTCTCTGTGACCCCGTCCCTCCCTGTCTCTGTGACCCCGTCCCTCACCGTCTCTGTGACCCCGTCCCTCAGCGTCACTGTGACCCCGTCCCTAACCGTCTCTGTTAGCCCGTCCCTAACCGTCTCTGCGGCCTCGTCCCTAACCGGCTCTGTGACCCCATCCCTCAGCGTCTCTGTGACCCCGTCCCTCACCGTCTCTGTGACCCCGTTCCTCGCTGTCTCTGTGACCCCGTCCCTCACCATCTCTGTGACCCCGTCAGTAACCCTCTCTGCGACCCCGTCCCTCAGCGTCTCTGTGACCCCGTCCCTCACCGTTTCTGTGACCCCGTCCCTCCCTGTCTCTGTGACCCCGTCCCTCAGCGTCTCTGTGAACCCATCCCTCAGCGTCTCTGTGATCCCGGCCCTCACCGTTTCTATGACCCCGTCCCTAACCGTCTCTGTGGTGCCATCCCTCAGCGTCTCACTGACCCCGTCACTCAGCGTCTCTGTGATCTCATTCCTCCCTGTCTCTGTGACCCCGTCCCTCACCGTCTCTGTGACCCCGTCCCTCAGCGTCTCTGTGACCCCGTCCCTCCCTGTCTCTGTGACCCCGTCCCTCAGTGTCTTTGTGACCCCGTCCCCCACCGTCTCTGTGAACCCCTTCCCTCAGCGTCTCTGTGACTCCGTCCCTCCCTGTCTCTGTGACCTCGTCCCTCAGCGCCTCTGTGACCCCGTCCCTCAGCGCCTCTGTGACCCCGTCCCTCACCGTCTCTGTGACCCCGTCCTTATCCGTCTCTGTGACCCCGTCCCTCCCTGTCTCTGTGACCCCGTCCCTCAGCGTCTCTGTGACCCCGTCCCTCCCTGTCTCTGTGACCCCGTCCCTCAGCGCCTCTGTGACCCCGTCTCTAACCGTCTCTGCGGCCCCATCCCTCAACGTCTCTGTGACCCCTTCGCTCCCTGTCTCTGTGACCCCGTCCCTCAGCGCCTCTCTGACACCGTCCCTAACTGTCTCTGCGGCCCCATCCCTCAACGACTCTGTGACCCCTTCCCTTCCTGTCTATGTGACCCCGTCGCTCAGCGTCTCTCTGACCCCGTCCCTCAGCGTCTCTGTGATCCCGTTCCTCCCTGTCTCTGTGACCCCGTCCCTCACCGTCTCTGTGACCCCGTCCCTCAGCGTCTCTGTGACCCCGTCCCTCCCTGTCTCTGTGACCCCGTCCCTCAGCGTCTCTGTGACCCCGTCCCTCACCGTCTCTGTGACCCCGTCCCTTCCTGTTTCTGTGACCCCGTCCCTCACCGTCTCTGTGACCTCATCCCTCAGCGTCTCTGTGATCCCGTCCCTCACCGTCTCTGTGACCCCGTCCCTCAGCGTCTCTGTGACCCCATCACTAACCGTCTCTGTTAGCCCGTCCCTAACCGTCTCTGCGGCCCCATCCCTCAACGTCTCTGTGACCCCTTCGCTCCCTGTCTCTGTGACCCCGTCCCTCAGGGCCTCTGTGACCCTGTCCCTCACCGTCTCTGTGACTTCGTCCCTCACCGTCTCTGTGACCCCGTCCCTCAGCGCCTCTCTGACACCGTCCCTAACTGTCTCTGCGGCCCCATCCCTCAACGACTCTGTGACCCCTTCCCTCCCTGTCTATGAGACCCCGTCCCTCAGCGTCTCTCTGACCCCGTCCCTCAGCGTCTCTGTGATCCCGTTCCTCCCTGTCTCTGTGACCCCGTCCCTCACCGTCTCTGTGACCCCGTCCCTCAGCGTCTCTGTGACCCCGTCCCTCCCTGCCTCTGTGACCCCGTCCCTCAGCGTCTCTGTGACCCCATCTCTAACCGTCTCTGTTAGCCCGTCCCTAACCGTCTCTACGGCCTCGTCCCTAACCGGCTCTGTGACCCCGTCCCTCACCGTCTCTGTGCACCGTTCCTCCCTGTCTCTGTGACCCCGTCCCTCAGCGTCTCTGTGACCCCGTTCCTCACCGTCTCTGTGACCCCGTCCCTCCCTGTCTCTGTGACCCCGTCCCTCAGCGTCTCTGTGATCCCTTCCCTTCCTGTCTCTGTGACCCCGTACCTCACCGCCTCTGTGAACCCATCCCTCACCCTCTTTGTGACCCCGTCCCTCAGCGTCACTGTGACCCCGTCCCTAACCGTCTCTGTTAGCCCGTCCCTAACCGTCTCTGCGGCCTCGTCCCTAACCGGCTCTGTGACCCCGTCCCTCACCGGCTCTGTGACCCCGTCCCTCAGCGTCTCTGTGACCCCGTCCCTCCCTGTCTCTGTGACCCCGTCCCTCAGCGTCTCTGTGATCCCTTCCCTTCCTGTCTCTGTGACCCCGTCCCTCACCGCCTCTGTGAACCCATCCCTCAGCGTCTCTGTGATCCCCTCCCTCGCCGTCTCTGTGACCCCGTCCCTCAGCGTCACTGTGACCCCGTCCCTAACCGTCTCTGCGGCCTCGTCCCTAACCGGCTCTGTGACCCCGTCCCTCACCGTCTCTGTGACCCCGTCCCTCAGCGTCTCTGTGACCCCGTTTTATCACCGTCTCTGTGAACCCGTCCCTAACCCTCTCTGCGGCCCCATCCCTCAACGCCTCTGTGACCCCGTCCCTTAGCGTCTCTGTGACTCCATCCCTAACCGTCTCTGCGGCCCCGTCCCTCACCGTCTCTGTGAACCCCTTCCCTCAGCGTCTCTGTGACTCCGTCCCTCCCTGTCTCTGTGAACCCGTCCCTCACCGTCTCTGTGACCCCGTCCCTCCCTGTCTCTGTGACCCCGTCGCTCAGCGTCTCTGTGATACCTTCCCTTCTTGTCTCTGTGACCCCGTCCCTCACCGTCTCTGTGAACCCATCCCTCAGCGTCTCTGTGATCCCGTCCCTCACCGTCTCTGTGACCCCGTCCCTCAGCGTCACTGTGACCCCGTCCCTAACCGTCGCTTTTAGCCCGTCCCTAACCGTCTCTGCGGCCTCGTCCCTAACCGGCTCTGTGACCCCGTCCCTCAGCGTCTCTGTGACCCCGTCCCTCACCGTCTCTGTGACCCCGTTCCTCGCTGTCTATGTGACCCCGTCCCTCAGCGTCTCTGTGACCCCGTCCCTCAGCGTCTCTGTGATCCCGTTCCTCCCTGTCTCTGTGACCCCGTCCCTCACCGTCTCTGTGACCCCGTTCCTCGCTGTCTCTGTGACCCCGTCCCTCAGCGTCTCTCTGACCCCGTCCCTCAGCGTCTCTGTGATCCCGTTCCTCCCTGTCTCTGTGACCGCGTCCCTCACCGTCTCTGTGACACCGTCCCTCAGCGTCTCTGTGACCCCGTCCCTCCCTGTCTCTGTGACCCCGTCCCTCAGCGTCTCTCTGACCCCGTCCCTCAGCGTCTCTGTGATCCCGTTCCTCCCTGTCTCTGTGACCGCGTCCCTCACCGTCTCTGTGACCCCGTCCCTCAGCGTCTCTGTGACCCCGTCCCTCCCTGTCTCTGTGACACCGTCCCACCCTGTCTCTGTGACCCCGTCCCTCAGCGTCTCTGTGATCCCTTCCCTTCCTGTCTCTGTGACCCCGTCCCTCACCGTCTCTGTGAACCCATCCCTCAGCGTCTCTGTGATCCCCTCCCTCACGGTCTCTGTGACCCCGTCCCTCAGCGTCACTGTGACCCCGTCCCTCCCTGTCTCTGTGACCCCGTCCCTCACCGTCTCTGTGACCCCGTCCCTCAGCGTCACTGTGACCCCGTCCCTAACCGTCTCTGTTAGCCCGTCCCTAACCGTCTCTGCGGCCTCGTCCCTAACCGGCTCTGTGACCCCGTCCCTCAGCGTCTCTGTGACCCCGTCCCTCACCGTCTCTGTGACCCCGTTCCTCGCTGTCTCTGTGACCCCGTCCCTCAGCGTCTCTGTGACCCCGTCCCTCACCGTCTCTGTGACCCCGTCCGTAACCCTCTCTGCGGCCCCATCCCTCAGCGCCTCAGCGACCCCGTCCCTTAGCGTCTCTGCACCCCATCCTTAACCGTCTCTGCGGCACCGTCCCTCACCGTCTCTGTGAACCCCTTCCCTCAGCGTCTCTGTGACTCCGTCCCTCCCTGTCTCTGTGACCCCGTCCCTCAGCGCCTCTGTGACCCCGTCCCTCACCGTCTCTGTGACCCCGGTCCTTAACCGTCTCTGTGACCCCGTCCCTCCCTGTCTCTGTGACCCCGTCCCTCAGCGTCTCTGTGACCCCGTCCCTCCCTGTCTCTGTGACCCCGTCCCTCAGCGTCTCTGTGATCCCTTCCCTTCCTGTCTCTGTGACCTCGTCCCTCACCGTCTCTGTGAACCCATCCCTCAGCGTCTCTGTGACCCCGTCCCTCACCGTCTCTGTGACCCCGTCCCTCAGCGTCTTTGTGACCCCGTCCCTCACCGTCTCTGTGAACCCCTTCCCTCAGCGTCTCTGTGACTCCGTCCCTGCCTGTCTCTGTGACCTCGTCCCTCAGCGCCTCTGTGACCCCGTCCCTCAGCGCCTCTGTGACCCCGTCCCTCACCATCTCTGTGACCCCGTCCTTATCCGTCTCTGTGACCCCGTCCCTCCCTGTCTCTGTGACCCCGTCCTTATCCGTCTCTGTGACCCCGTCCCTCCCTGTCTCTGTGACCCCGTCCCTCAGCGTCTCTGTGACCCCGTCCCTCCCTGTCTATGTGACCCCCTCCCTCAGCGCCTCTGTGACCCTGTCCCTCACCGTCTCTGTGACTTCGTCCCTCACCGTCTCTGTGACCCCGTCCCTCACCGTCTCTGTGACCCCGTCCGTAACCCTCTCTGCGGCCCCATCCCTCAGCGCCTCTGCGACCCCGTCCCTTAGCGTCTCTGGACCCCATCTTTAACCGTCTCTGCGGCACCGTCCCTCACCGTCTCTGTGACCCCCTTCCCTCAGCGTCTCTGTGACCCCGTCCCTCACCGTCTCTGTGACCCCGTCCCTCAGCGTCACTGTGACCCCGTCCCTAACCGTCTCTGCGGCCTCATCCCGAACCGGCTCTGTGACCCCGTTCCTCAGCGTCTCTGTGACCCCGTCCCTCAGCGTCTCTGTGACCCCGTCCCTCCCTGTCTCTGTGACCCCGTCCCTCAGCGTCTCTGTGATCCCTTCCCTTCCTGTCTCTGTGACCTCGTCCCTCACCGTCTCTGTGAACCCATCCCTCAGCGTCTCTGTGACCCCGTCCCTCACCGTCTCTGTGACCCCGTCCCTCAGCGTCTCTGTGACCCCGTCCCTCCCTGTCTCTGTGACCCCGTCCCTCAGCGTCTTTGTGACCCCGTCCCTCACCGTCTCTGTGAACCCCTTCCCTCAGCGTCTCTGTGACTCCGTCCCTGCCTGTCTCTGTGACCTCGTCCCTCAGCGCCTCTGTGACCCCGTCCCTCAGCGCCTCTGTGACCCCGTCCCTCACCATCTCTGTGACCCCGTCCTTATCCGTCTCTGTGACCCCGTCCCTCCCTGTCTCTGTGACCCCGTCCTTATCCGTCTCTGTGACCCCGTCCCTCCCTGTCTCTGTGACCCCGTCCCTCAGCGCCTCTGTGACCCCGTCTCTAACCGTCTCTGCGGCCCCATCCCTCAACGACTCTGTGACCCCTTCCCTCCCTGTCTATGTGACCCCGTCCCTCAGCGCCTCTGTGACCCTGTCCCTCACCGTCTCTGTGACTTCGTCCCTCACCGTCTCTGTGACCTCGTCCCTCAGCGCCTCTCTGACACCGTCCCTAACTGTATCTGCGGCCCCATCCCTCAACGACTCTGTGACCCCTTCCCTCCCTGTCTATGTGACCCCGTCCCTCAGCGTCTCTCTGACCCCGTCCCTCAGCGTCTCTGTGATCCCGTTCCTCCCTGTCTCTGTGACCCCGTCCCTCACCGTCTCTGTGACCCCGTTCCGTCACCGTCTCTGTGACCCCTTCCCTCCCTGTCTCTGTGACCCCGTTCCTCCCTATCTCTGTGACCCTGTCCCTCAGCGTCTCTGTGATCCCGTTCCTCCCTGTCTCTGTGACCCCGTCCCTCGCCGTCTCTGTGACCCCGTCCCTCCCTGTCTCTGTGACCCCGTCCCTCACCGTCTCTGTGACCCCGTCCCTCAGCGTCACTGTGACCCCGTCCCTAACCGTCTCTGTTAGCCCGTCCCTAACCGTCTCTGCGGCCTCGTCCCTAACCGGCTCTGTGACCCCGTCCCTCAGTGTCTCTGTGACCCCGTCCCTCACCGTCTCTGTGACCCCGTCCCTCAGCGTCTGTGTGACCCCGTCCCTCACCATCTCTGTGACCCCGTTCCTCGCTGTCTCTGTGACCCCGTCCCTCAGCGTCTCTGTGACCCCGTCCCTCACCGTCTCTGTGACCCCGTCCGTAACCCTCTCTGCGGCCCCATCCCTCAGCGCCTCTGCGACCCCGTCCCTTAGCGTCTCTGGACCCCATCCTTAACCGTCTCTGCGGCACCGTCCCTCACCGTCTCTGTGAACCCCTTCCCTCAGCGTCTCTGTGACCCCGTCCTTAACCGTCTCTGTGACCCCGTCCCTCCCTGTCTCTGTGACCCCGTCCCTCAGCGTCTCTGTGACCCCGTTCCTCCCTGTCTCTGTGACCACGTCCCTCAGCGTCTCTGTGACCCCGTCCCTCACCGTCTCTGTGACCCCGTCCCTCCCTGTCTCTGTGACCCCGTCCCTCAGCGTCTCTGTGATCCCTTCCCTTCCAGTCTCTGTGACCCCGTCCCTCACCGTCTCTGTGAACCCATCCCTCAGCGTCTCTGTGATCCCGGCCATCACCGTCTCTGTGACCCCGTCCCTAACCGTCTCTGTGGCCCCATCCCTCAGCGTCTCTCTGACCCCGTCCCTCAGCGTCTCTGTGATCTAGTTCCTCCCTGTCTCTGTGACCCCGTCCCTCACCGTCTCTGTGACCCCGTCCCTCAGCGTCTCTGTGACCCCGTCCATCCCTGTCTCTGTGACCCCGTCCCTCAGCGTCTTTGTGACCCCGTCCCTCACCGTCTCTGTGAACCCCTTCCCTCAGCGTCTCTGTGACTCCGTCCCTCCCTGTCTCTGTGACCCCGTCCCTCAGCGCCTCTGTGACCCCGTCCCTCACCGTCTCTGTGACCCCGTCCTTATCCGTCTCTGTGACCCCGTCCCTCCCTGTCTCTGTGACCCCGTCCCTCAGCGTCTCTGTGACCCCGTCCCTCCCTGTCTCTGTGACCCCGTCCCTCAGCGCCTCTGTGACCCCGTCTCTAAACGTCTGCGGCCCCATCCCTCAACGACTCTGTGACCCCTTCCCTCCCTGTCTATGTGACCCCGTCCCTCAGCGCCTCTGTGACCCTGTCCCTCACCGTCTCTGTGACTTCGTCCCTCACCGTCTCTGTGACCCCGTCCCTCAGCGCCTCTCTGACACCGTCCCTAACTGTCTCTGTTAGCCCGTCCCTAACCGTCTCTGCGGCCTCGTCCCTAACCGGCTCTGTGACCCCGTCCCTCACCGTCTCTGTGACCCCGTCCCTCAGCGTCTCTGTGACCCCGTCCCTAACCCTCTCTGCGGCCCCATCCCTCAGCGCCTCTGTGACCCCGTCCCTTAGCGTCTCTGTGACTCCATCCCTAACCGTCTCTGCGGCCCCGTCCCTCACCGTCTCTGTGAACCCCTTCCCTCAGCGTCTCTGTGACTCCGTCCCTCCCTGTCTCTGTGAACCCGTCCCTCACCGTCTCTGTGACCCCGTCCCTCCCTGTCTCTGTGACCCCGTGGCTCAGCGTCTCTGTGATACCTTCCCTTCTTGTCTCTGTGACCCCGTCCCTCACCGTCTCTGTGAACCCATCCCTCAGCGTCTCTGTGATCCCGTCCCTCACCGTCTCTGTGACCCCGTCCCTCAGCGTCACTGTGACCCCGTCCCTAACCGTCTCTGCGGCCTCATCCCGAACCGGCTCTGTGACCCCGTTCCTCAGCGTCTCTGTGACCCCGTCCCTCACCGTCTCTGTGACCCCGTTCCTCGCTGTCTCTGTGACCCCGTCCCTCAGCGTCTCTGTGACCCCGTCTCTCACCGTCTCTGTGACCCCCTTCCCTCAGCGTCTCTGTGACCCCGTCCCTCACCGTCTCTGTGAACCCGTCTCTAACCCTCTCTGCGGCCCCATCCCTCAGCGCCTATGTGACCCCGTCCCTTAGCGTCTCTGTGACTCCATCCCTAACCGTCTCTGCGGCCCCGTCCCTCACCGTCTCTGTGAACCCCTTCCCTCAGCGTCTCTGTGACTCCGTCCCTCCCTGTCTCTGTGAACCCGTCCCTCACCGTCTCTGTGAACCCATCCCTCAGTGTCTCTGTGACCCCGTCCCTCACCGTCTCTGTGACCCCGTCCCTCAGCGTCTCTGTGACCCCGTCCCTCACCATCTCTGTGACCCCGTTCCTCGCTGTCTCTGTGACCCCGTCCCTCAGCGTCTCTGTGACCCCGTCCCTCACCGTCTCTGTGACCCCGTCCGTAACCCTCTCTGCGGCCCCATCCCTCAGCGCCTCTGCGACCCCGTCCCTTAGCGTCTCTGGACCCCATCCTTAACCGTCTCTGCGGCACCGTCCCTCACCGTCTCTGTGAACCCCTTCCCTCAGCGTCTCTGTGACCCCGTCCTTAACCGTCTCTGTGACCCCGTCCCTCCCTGTCTCTGTGACCCCGTCCCTCAGCGTCTCTGTGACCCCGTTCCTCCCTGTCTCTGTGACCACGTCCCTCAGCGTCTCTGTGACCCCGTCCCTCACCGTCTCTGTGACCCCGTCCCTCCCTGTCTCTGTGACCCCGTCCCTCAGCGTCTCTGTGATCCCTTCCCTTCCAGTCTCTGTGACCCCGTCCCTCACCGTCTCTGTGAACCCATCCCTCAGCGTCTCTGTGATCCCGGCCATCACCGTCTCTGTGACCCCGTCCCTAACCGTCTCTGTGGCCCCATCCCTCAGCGTCTCTCTGACCCCGTCCCTCAGCGTCTCTGTGATCTAGTTCCTCCCTGTCTCTGTGACCCCGTCCCTCACCGTCTCTGTGACCCCGTCCCTCAGCGTCTCTGTGACCCCGTCCATCCCTGTCTCTGTGACCCCGTCCCTCAGCATCTTTGTGACCCCGTCCCTCACCGTCTCTGTGAACCCCTTCCCTCAGCGTCTCTGTGACTCCGTCCCTCCGTGTCTCTGTGTCCTCGTCCCTCAGCGCCTCTGTGACCCCGTCCCTCAGCGCCTCTGTGACCCCGTCCCTCACCGTCTCTGTGACCCCGTCCTTATCCGTCTCTGTGACCCCGTCCCTCCCTGTCTCTGTGATCCCGTCCCTCAGCGTCTCTGTGACCCCGTCCCTCCCTGTCTCTGTGACCCCGTCCCTCAGCGCCTCTGTGACCCCGTCTCTAAACGTCTGCGGCCCCATCCCTCAACGACTCTGTGACCCCTTCCCTCCCTGTCTATGTGACCCCGTCCCTCAGCGCCTCTGTGACCCTGTCCCTCACCGTCTCTGTGACTTCGTCCCTCACCGTCTCTGTGACCCCGTCCCTCAGCGCCTCTCTGACACCGTCCCTAACTGTCTCTGTTAGCCCGTCCCTAACCGTCTCTGCGGCCTCGTCCCTAACCGGCTCTGTGACCCCGTCCCTCACCGTCTCTGTGACCCCGTCCCTCAGCGTCTCTGTGACCCCGTCCCTCACCGTCTCTGTGAACCCGTCCCTAACCCTCTCTGCGGCCCCATCCCTCAGCGCCTCTGTGACCCCGTCCCTTAGCGTCTCTGTGACTCCATCCCTAACCGTCTCTGCGGCCCCGTCCCTCACCGTCTCTGTGAACCCCTTCCCTCAGCGTCTCTGTGACTCCGTCCCTCCCTGTCTCTGTGAACCCGTCCCTCACCGTCTCTGTGACCCCGTCCCTCCCTGTCTCTGTGACCCCGTGGCTCAGCGTCTCTGTGATACCTTCCCTTCTTGTCTCTGTGACCCCGTCCCTCACCGTCTCTGTGAACCCATCCCTCAGCGTCTCTGTGATCCCGTCCCTCACCGTCTCTGTGACCCCGTCCCTCAGCGTCACTGTGACCCCGTCCCTAACCGTCTCTGCGGCCTCATCCCGAACCGGCTCTGTGACCCCGTTCCTCAGCGTCTCTGTGACCCCGTCCCTCACCGTCTCTGTGACCCCGTTCCTCGCTGTCTCTGTGACCCCGTCCCTCAGCGTCTCTGTGACCCCGTCTCTCACCGTCTCTGTGACCCCCTTTCCTCAGCGTCTCTGTGACCCCGTCCCTCACCGTCTCTGTGAACCCGTCTCTAACCCTCTCTGCGGCCCCATCCCTCAGCGCCTATGTGACCCCGTCCCTTAGCGTCTCTGTGACTCCATCCCTCACCGTCTCTGTGACCCCGTCCCTCCCTGTCTCTGTGACCCCGTGGCTCAGCGTCTCTGTGATACCTTCCCTTCTTGTCTCTGTGACCCCGTCCCTCACCGTCTCTGTGAACCCATCCCTCAGCGTCTCTGTGATCCCGTCCCTCACCGTCTCTGTGACTCCGTCCCTCAGCCTCACTGTGACCCCGTCCCTAACCGTCTCTTTTAGCCCGTCCCTAACCGTCTCTGCCGTCTCGTCCCTAACCGGCTCTGTGACCCCGTCCCTCAGCGTCTCTGTGACCCCGTCCCTCACTGTCTCTGTGACCCCGTTCCTCGCTGTCTCTGTGACCCCGTCCCTTCCTGTTTCTGTGACCCCGTCCCTCACCGTCTCTGTGACCTCATCCCTCACCGTCTCTGTGAGCCCGTCCCTCAGCGTCTCTGTGACCCCGTCCCTTACCGTTCTGTGACCCCGTTCCTCCCTGTCTCTGTGACCCCGTCCCTCAGCGTCTCTGTGACCCCGTCTCTCACCGTCTCTGTGACCCCCTTCCCTCAGCGTCTCTGTGACCCCGTCCCTAACCGTCTCTTTTAACCCGTCCCTAACCGTCTCTGCGGCCTCATCCCGAACCGGCTCTGTAACCCCGTCCCTAACCGTCTCTGCGGCCTCGTCCCTAACCGGCTCTGTGACCCCGTCCTTCAGCGTCTCTGTGACCTCGTCCCTCACCGTCTCTGTGACCCCGTTCCTCGCTGTCTCTGTGACCCCGTCCCTCAGCGTCTCTGTGACCCCGTCCCTCACCGTCTCTGTGACCCCGTCCCTTCCTGTTTCTGTGACCCCGTCCCTCACCGTCTCTGTGACCTCATCCCTCAGCGTCTCTGTGATCCCGTCCCTCACCGTCTCTGTGACCCCGTCCCTCAGCGTCTCTGTGACCCCATCCCTAACCGTCTCTGTTAGCCCGTCCCTAACCGTCTCTACGGCCTCGTCCCTAACCGGCTCTGTGACCCCGTCCCTCAGCGTCTCTGTGACCCCGTCCCTCACTGTCTCTGTGACCCCGTTCCTCCCTGTCTCTGTGACCCCGTCCCTCAGCGTCTCTGTGACCCCGTTCCTCACCGTCTCTGTGACCCCGTCCCTCCCTGTCTCTGTGACCCCGTCCCTCAGCGTCTCTGTGATCCCTTCCCTTCCTGTCTCTGTGACCCCGTCCCTCACCGTCTCTGTGAACCCGTCCCTCAGCGTCTCTGTGATCCCTTCCCTTCCTGTCTCTGTGACCCCGTCCCTCAGCGTCACTGTGACCCCGTCCCTAACCGTCTCTGTTAGCCCGTCCCTAACCGTCTCTGCGGCCTCGTCCCTAACCGACTCTGTGACCCCGTCCCTCACCGTCTCTGTGACCCCGTCCCTCAGCGTCTCTGTGACCCCGTCCCTTACCGTTCTGTGACCCCGTTCCTCCCAGTCTCTGTGACCCCGTGCCTCAGCGACTCTGTGACCCCGTCTCTCACCGTCTCTGTGACCCCCTTCCCTCAGCGTCTCTGTGACCCCATCCCTCACCGTCTCTGTGAACCCGTCCCTAACCCTCTCTGCGGCCCCATCCCTCAGCGCCTCTGTGACCCCGTCCCTTAGCGTCTCTGTGACTCCATCCCTAACCGTCTCTGCGGCCCCGTCCCTCACCGTCTCTGTGAACCCCTTCCCTCAGCGTCTCTGTGACTCCATCCCTAACCGTCTCTGCGGCCCCGTCCCTCACCGTCTCTGTGAACCCCTTCCCTCAGCGTCTCTGTGACCCCGTCCCTCAGCGTCTCTGTGATCCCGTTCCTCCCTGTCTCTGTGACCCCGTCCCTCACCGACTCTGTGACCCCGTTCCTCGCTGTCTCTGTGACCCCGTCCCTCAGCGTCTCTCTGACCCCGTCCCTCAGCGTCTCTGTGATCCCGTTCCTCCCTGTCTCTGTGACCGCGTCCCTCACCGTCTCTGTGACACCGTCCCTCAGCGTCTCTGTGACCCCGTCCCTCCCTGTCTCTGTGACCCCGTCCCTCAGCGTCTCTCTGACCCCGTCCCTCAGCGTCTCTGTGATCCCGTTCCTCCCTGTCTCTGTGACCGCGTCCCTCACCGTCTCTGTGACCCCGTCCCTCAGCGTCTCTGTGACCCCGTCCCTCCCTGTCTCTGTGACACCGTCCCACCCTGTCTCTGTGACCCCGTCCCTCAGCGTCTCTGTGATCCCTTCCCTTCCTGTCTCTGTGACCCCGTCCCTCACCGTCTCTGTGAACCCATCCCTCAGCGTCTCTGTGATCCCCTCCCTCACGGTCTCTGTGACCCCGTCCCTCAGCGTCACTGTGACCCCGTCCCTCCCTGTCTCTGTGACCCCGTCCCTCACCGTCTCTGTGACCCCGTCCCTCAGCGTCACTGTGACCCCGTCCCTAACCGTCTCTGTTAGCCCGTCCCTAACCGTCTCTGCGGCCTCGTCCCTAACCGGCTCTGTGACCCCGTCCCTCAGCGTCTCTGTGACCCCGTCCCTCACCGTCTCTGTGACCCCGTTCCTCGCTGTCTCTGTGACCCCGTCCCTCAGCGTCTCTGTGACCCCGTCCCTCACCGTCTCTGTGACCCCGTCCGTAACCCTCTCTGCGGCCCCATCCCTCAGCGCCTCAGCGACCCCGTCCCTTAGCGTCTCTGCACCCCATCCTTAACCGTCTCTGCGGCACCGTCCCTCACCGTCTCTGTGAACCCCTTCCCTCAGCGTCTCTGTGACTCCGTCCCTCCCTGTCTCTGTGACCCCGTCCCTCAGCGCCTCTGTGACCCCGTCCCTCACCGTCTCTGTGACCCCGTCCTTAACCGTCTCTGTGACCCCGTCCCTCCCTGTCTCTGTGACCCCGTCCCTCAGCGTCTCTGTGACCCCGTCCCTCCCTGTCTCTGTGACCCCGTCCCTCAGCGTCTCTGTGATCGCTTCCCTTCCTGTCTCTGTGACCTCGTCCCTCACCGTCTCTGTGAACCCATCCCTCAGCGTCTCTGTGACCCCGTCCCTCACCGTCTCTGTGACCCCGTCCCTCAGCGTCTTTGTGACCCCGTCCCTCACCGTCTCTGTGAACCCCTTCCCTCAGCGTCTCTGTGACTCCGTCCCTGCCTGTCTCTGTGACCTCGTCCCTCAGCGCCTCTGTGACCCCGTCCCTCAGCGCCTCTGTGACCCCGTCCCTCACCATCTCTGTGACCCCGTCCTTATCCGTCTCTGTGACCCCGTCCCTCCCTGTCTCTGTGACCCCGTCCTTATCCGTCTCTGTGACCCCGTCCCTCCCTGTCTCTGTGACCCCGTCCCTCAGCGTCTCTGTGACCCCGTCCCTCCCTGTCTATGTGACCCCCTCCCTCAGCGCCTCTGTGACCCTGTCCCTCACCGTCTCTGTGACTTCGTCCCTCACCGTCTCTGTGACCCCGTCCCTCACCGTCTCTGTGACCCCGTCCGTAACCCTCTCTGCGGCCCCATCCCTCAGCGCCTCTGCGACCCCGTCCCTTAGCGTCTCTGGACCCCATCTTTAACCGTCTCTGCGGCACCGTCCCTCACCGTCTCTGTGACCCCCTTCCCTCAGCGTCTCTGTGACCCCGTCCCTCACCGTCTCTGTGACCCCGTCCCTCAGCGTCACTGTGACCCCGTCCCTAACCGTCTCTGCGGCCTCATCCCGAACCGGCTCTGTGACCCCGTTCCTCAGCGTCTCTGTGACCCCGTCCCTCAGCGTCTCTGTGACCCCGTCCCTCCCTGTCTCTGTGACCCCGTCCCTCAGCGTCTCTGTGATCCCTTCCCTTCCTGTCTCTGTGACCTCGTCCCTCACCGTCTCTGTGAACCCATCCCTCAGCGTCTCTGTGACCCCGTCCCTCACCGTCTCTGTGACCCCGTCCCTCAGCGTCTCTGTGACCCCGTCCCTCCCTGTCTCTGTGACCCCGTCCCTCAGCGTCTTTGTGACCCCGTCCCTCACCGTCTCTGTGAACCCCTTCCCTCAGCGTCTCTGTGACTCCGTCCCTGCCTGTCTCTGTGACCTCGTCCCTCAGCGCCTCTGTGACCCCGTCCCTCAGCGCCTCTGTGACCCCGTCCCTCACCATCTCTGTGACCCCGTCCTTATCCGTCTCTGTGACCCCGTCCCTCCCTGTCTCTGTGACCCCGTCCTTATCCGTCTCTGTGACCCCGTCCCTCCCTGTCTCTGTGACCCCGTCCCTCAGCGCCTCTGTGACCCCGTCTCTAACCGTCTCTGCGGCCCCATCCCTCAACGACTCTGTGACCCCTTCCCTCCCTGTCTATGTGACCCCGTCCCTCAGCGCCTCTGTGACCCTGTCCCTCACCGTCTCTGTGACTTCGTCCCTCACCGTCTCTGTGACCTCGTCCCTCAGCGCCTCTCTGACACCGTCCCTAACTGTATCTGCGGCCCCATCCCTCAACGACTCTGTGACCCCTTCCCTCCCTGTCTATGTGACCCCGTCCCTCAGCGTCTCTCTGACCCCGTCCCTCAGCGTCTCTGTGATCCCGTTCCTCCCTGTCTCTGTGACCCCGTCCCTCACCGTCTCTGTGACCCCGTTCCGTCACCGTCTCTGTGACCCCTTCCCTCCCTGTCTCTGTGACCCCGTTCCTCCCTATCTCTGTGACCCTGTCCCTCAGCGTCTCTGTGATCCCGTTCCTCCCTGTCTCTGTGACCCCGTCCCTCGCCGTCTCTGTGACCCCGTCCCTCCCTGTCTCTGTGACCCCGTCCCTCACCGTCTCTGTGACCCCGTCCCTCAGCGTCACTGTGACCCCGTCCCTAACCGTCTCTGTTAGCCCGTCCCTAACCGTCTCTGCGGCCTCGTCCCTAACCGGCTCTGTGACCCCGTCCCTCAGTGTCTCTGTGACCCCGTCCCTCACCGTCTCTGTGACCCCGTCCCTCAGCGTCTGTGTGACCCCGTCCCTCACCATCTCTGTGACCCCGTTCCTCGCTGTCTCTGTGACCCCGTCCCTCAGCGTCTCTGTGACCCCGTCCCTCACCGTCTCTGTGACCCCGTCCGTAACCCTCTCTGCGGCCCCATCCCTCAGCGCCTCTGCGACCCCGTCCCTTAGCGTCTCTGGACCCCATCCTTAACCGTCTCTGCGGCACCGTCCCTCACCGTCTCTGTGAACCCCTTCCCTCAGCGTCTCTGTGACCCCGTCCTTAACCGTCTCTGTGACCCCGTCCCTCCCTGTCTCTGTGACCCCGTCCCTCAGCGTCTCTGTGACCCCGTTCCTCCCTGTCTCTGTGACCACGTCCCTCAGCGTCTCTGTGACCCCGTCCCTCACCGTCTCTGTGACCCCGTCCCTCCCTGTCTCTGTGACCCCGTCCCTCAGCGTCTCTGTGATCCCTTCCCTTCCAGTCTCTGTGACCCCGTCCCTCACCGTCTCTGTGAACCCATCCCTCAGCGTCTCTGTGATCCCGGCCATCACCGTCTCTGTGACCCCGTCCCTAACCGTCTCTGTGGCCCCATCCCTCAGCGTCTCTCTGACCCCGTCCCTCAGCGTCTCTGTGATCTAGTTCCTCCCTGTCTCTGTGACCCCGTCCCTCACCGTCTCTGTGACCCCGTCCCTCAGCGTCTCTGTGACCCCGTCCATCCCTGTCTCTGTGACCCCGTCCCTCAGCGTCTTTGTGACCCCGTCCCTCACCGTCTCTGTGAACCCCTTCCCTCAGCGTCTCTGTGACTCCGTCCCTCCCTGTCTCTGTGACCCCGTCCCTCAGCGCCTCTGTGACCCCGTCCCTCACCGTCTCTGTGACCCCGTCCTTATCCGTCTCTGTGACCCCGTCCCTCCCTGTCTCTGTGACCCCGTCCCTCAGCGTCTCTGTGACCCCGTCCCTCCCTGTCTCTGTGACCCCGTCCCTCAGCGCCTCTGTGACCCCGTCTCTAAACGTCTGCGGCCCCATCCCTCAACGACTCTGTGACCCCTTCCCTCCCTGTCTATGTGACCCCGTCCCTCAGCGCCTCTGTGACCCTGTCCCTCACCGTCTCTGTGACTTCGTCCCTCACCGTCTCTGTGACCCCGTCCCTCAGCGCCTCTCTGACACCGTCCCTAACTGTCTCTGTTAGCCCGTCCCTAACCGTCTCTGCGGCCTCGTCCCTAACCGGCTCTGTGACCCCGTCCCTCACCGTCTCTGTGACCCCGTCCCTCAGCGTCTCTGTGACCCCGTCCCTAACCCTCTCTGCGGCCCCATCCCTCAGCGCCTCTGTGACCCCGTCCCTTAGCGTCTCTGTGACTCCATCCCTAACCGTCTCTGCGGCCCCGTCCCTCACCGTCTCTGTGAACCCCTTCCCTCAGCGTCTCTGTGACTCCGTCCCTCCCTGTCTCTGTGAACCCGTCCCTCACCGTCTCTGTGACCCCGTCCCTCCCTGTCTCTGTGACCCCGTGGCTCAGCGTCTCTGTGATACCTTCCCTTCTTGTCTCTGTGACCCCGTCCCTCACCGTCTCTGTGAACCCATCCCTCAGCGTCTCTGTGATCCCGTCCCTCACCGTCTCTGTGACCCCGTCCCTCAGCGTCACTGTGACCCCGTCCCTAACCGTCTCTGCGGCCTCATCCCGAACCGGCTCTGTGACCCCGTTCCTCAGCGTCTCTGTGACCCCGTCCCTCACCGTCTCTGTGACCCCGTTCCTCGCTGTCTCTGTGACCCCGTCCCTCAGCGTCTCTGTGACCCCGTCTCTCACCGTCTCTGTGACCCCCTTCCCTCAGCGTCTCTGTGACCCCGTCCCTCACCGTCTCTGTGAACCCGTCTCTAACCCTCTCTGCGGCCCCATCCCTCAGCGCCTATGTGACCCCGTCCCTTAGCGTCTCTGTGACTCCATCCCTAACCGTCTCTGCGGCCCCGTCCCTCACCGTCTCTGTGAACCCCTTCCCTCAGCGTCTCTGTGACTCCGTCCCTCCCTGTCTCTGTGAACCCGTCCCTCACCGTCTCTGTGAACCCATCCCTCAGTGTCTCTGTGACCCCGTCCCTCACCGTCTCTGTGACCCCGTCCCTCAGCGTCTCTGTGACCCCGTCCCTCACCATCTCTGTGACCCCGTTCCTCGCTGTCTCTGTGACCCCGTCCCTCAGCGTCTCTGTGACCCCGTCCCTCACCGTCTCTGTGACCCCGTCCGTAACCCTCTCTGCGGCCCCATCCCTCAGCGCCTCTGCGACCCCGTCCCTTAGCGTCTCTGGACCCCATCCTTAACCGTCTCTGCGGCACCGTCCCTCACCGTCTCTGTGAACCCCTTCCCTCAGCGTCTCTGTGACCCCGTCCTTAACCGTCTCTGTGACCCCGTCCCTCCCTGTCTCTGTGACCCCGTCCCTCAGCGTCTCTGTGACCCCGTTCCTCCCTGTCTCTGTGACCACGTCCCTCAGCGTCTCTGTGACCCCGTCCCTCACCGTCTCTGTGACCCCGTCCCTCCCTGTCTCTGTGACCCCGTCCCTCAGCGTCTCTGTGATCCCTTCCCTTCCAGTCTCTGTGACCCCGTCCCTCACCGTCTCTGTGAACCCATCCCTCAGCGTCTCTGTGATCCCGGCCATCACCGTCTCTGTGACCCCGTCCCTAACCGTCTCTGTGGCCCCATCCCTCAGCGTCTCTCTGACCCCGTCCCTCAGCGTCTCTGTGATCTAGTTCCTCCCTGTCTCTGTGACCCCGTCCCTCACCGTCTCTGTGACCCCGTCCCTCAGCGTCTCTGTGACCCCGTCCATCCCTGTCTCTGTGACCCCGTCCCTCAGCATCTTTGTGACCCCGTCCCTCACCGTCTCTGTGAACCCCTTCCCTCAGCGTCTCTGTGACTCCGTCCCTCCGTGTCTCTGTGTCCTCGTCCCTCAGCGCCTCTGTGACCCCGTCCCTCAGCGCCTCTGTGACCCCGTCCCTCACCGTCTCTGTGACCCCGTCCTTATCCGTCTCTGTGACCCCGTCCCTCCCTGTCTCTGTGATCCCGTCCCTCAGCGTCTCTGTGACCCCGTCCCTCCCTGTCTCTGTGACCCCGTCCCTCAGCGCCTCTGTGACCCCGTCTCTAAACGTCTGCGGCCCCATCCCTCAACGACTCTGTGACCCCTTCCCTCCCTGTCTATGTGACCCCGTCCCTCAGCGCCTCTGTGACCCTGTCCCTCACCGTCTCTGTGACTTCGTCCCTCACCGTCTCTGTGACCCCGTCCCTCAGCGCCTCTCTGACACCGTCCCTAACTGTCTCTGTTAGCCCGTCCCTAACCGTCTCTGCGGCCTCGTCCCTAACCGGCTCTGTGACCCCGTCCCTCACCGTCTCTGTGACCCCGTCCCTCAGCGTCTCTGTGACCCCGTCCCTCACCGTCTCTGTGAACCCGTCCCTAACCCTCTCTGCGGCCCCATCCCTCAGCGCCTCTGTGACCCCGTCCCTTAGCGTCTCTGTGACTCCATCCCTAACCGTCTCTGCGGCCCCGTCCCTCACCGTCTCTGTGAACCCCTTCCCTCAGCGTCTCTGTGACTCCGTCCCTCCCTGTCTCTGTGAACCCGTCCCTCACCGTCTCTGTGACCCCGTCCCTCCCTGTCTCTGTGACCCCGTGGCTCAGCGTCTCTGTGATACCTTCCCTTCTTGTCTCTGTGACCCCGTCCCTCACCGTCTCTGTGAACCCATCCCTCAGCGTCTCTGTGATCCCGTCCCTCACCGTCTCTGTGACCCCGTCCCTCAGCGTCACTGTGACCCCGTCCCTAACCGTCTCTGCGGCCTCATCCCGAACCGGCTCTGTGACCCCGTTCCTCAGCGTCTCTGTGACCCCGTCCCTCACCGTCTCTGTGACCCCGTTCCTCGCTGTCTCTGTGACCCCGTCCCTCAGCGTCTCTGTGACCCCGTCTCTCACCGTCTCTGTGACCCCCTTTCCTCAGCGTCTCTGTGACCCCGTCCCTCACCGTCTCTGTGAACCCGTCTCTAACCCTCTCTGCGGCCCCATCCCTCAGCGCCTATGTGACCCCGTCCCTTAGCGTCTCTGTGACTCCATCCCTCACCGTCTCTGTGACCCCGTCCCTCCCTGTCTCTGTGACCCCGTGGCTCAGCGTCTCTGTGATACCTTCCCTTCTTGTCTCTGTGACCCCGTCCCTCACCGTCTCTGTGAACCCATCCCTCAGCGTCTCTGTGATCCCGTCCCTCACCGTCTCTGTGACTCCGTCCCTCAGCCTCACTGTGACCCCGTCCCTAACCGTCTCTTTTAGCCCGTCCCTAACCGTCTCTGCCGTCTCGTCCCTAACCGGCTCTGTGACCCCGTCCCTCAGCGTCTCTGTGACCCCGTCCCTCACTGTCTCTGTGACCCCGTTCCTCGCTGTCTCTGTGACCCCGTCCCTTCCTGTTTCTGTGACCCCGTCCCTCACCGTCTCTGTGACCTCATCCCTCACCGTCTCTGTGAGCCCGTCCCTCAGCGTCTCTGTGACCCCGTCCCTTACCGTTCTGTGACCCCGTTCCTCCCTGTCTCTGTGACCCCGTCCCTCAGCGTCTCTGTGACCCCGTCTCTCACCGTCTCTGTGACCCCCTTCCCTCAGCGTCTCTGTGACCCCGTCCCTAACCGTCTCTTTTAACCCGTCCCTAACCGTCTCTGCGGCCTCATCCCGAACCGGCTCTGTAACCCCGTCCCTAACCGTCTCTGCGGCCTCGTCCCTAACCGGCTCTGTGACCCCGTCCTTCAGCGTCTCTGTGACCTCGTCCCTCACCGTCTCTGTGACCCCGTTCCTCGCTGTCTCTGTGACCCCGTCCCTCAGCGTCTCTGTGACCCCGTCCCTCACCGTCTCTGTGACCCCGTCCCTTCCTGTTTCTGTGACCCCGTCCCTCACCGTCTCTGTGACCTCATCCCTCAGCGTCTCTGTGATCCCGTCCCTCACCGTCTCTGTGACCCCGTCCCTCAGCGTCTCTGTGACCCCATCCCTAACCGTCTCTGTTAGCCCGTCCCTAACCGTCTCTACGGCCTCGTCCCTAACCGGCTCTGTGACCCCGTCCCTCAGCGTCTCTGTGACCCCGTCCCTCACTGTCTCTGTGACCCCGTTCCTCCCTGTCTCTGTGACCCCGTCCCTCAGCGTCTCTGTGACCCCGTTCCTCACCGTCTCTGTGACCCCGTCCCTCCCTGTCTCTGTGACCCCGTCCCTCAGCGTCTCTGTGATCCCTTCCCTTCCTGTCTCTGTGACCCCGTCCCTCACCGTCTCTGTGAACCCGTCCCTCAGCGTCTCTGTGATCCCTTCCCTTCCTGTCTCTGTGACCCCGTCCCTCAGCGTCACTGTGACCCCGTCCCTAACCGTCTCTGTTAGCCCGTCCCTAACCGTCTCTGCGGCCTCGTCCCTAACCGACTCTGTGACCCCGTCCCTCACCGTCTCTGTGACCCCGTCCCTCAGCGTCTCTGTGACCCCGTCCCTTACCGTTCTGTGACCCCGTTCCTCCCAGTCTCTGTGACCCCGTGCCTCAGCGACTCTGTGACCCCGTCTCTCACCGTCTCTGTGACCCCCTTCCCTCAGCGTCTCTGTGACCCCGTCCCTCACCGTCTCTGTGAACCCGTCCCTAACCCTCTCTGCGGCCCCATCCCTCAGCGCCTCTGTGACCCCGTCCCTTAGCGTCTCTGTGACTCCATCCCTAACCGTCTCTGCGGCCCCGTCCCTCACCGTCTCTGTGAACCCCTTCCCTCAGCGTCTCTGTGACTCCATCCCTAACCGTCTCTGCGGCCCCGTCCCTCACCGTCTCTGTGAACCCCTTCCCTCAGCGTCTCTGTGACTCCGTCCCTCCCTGTCTCTGGGAACCCGTTCCTCACCGTCTCTGTGACCCCGTCCCTCCCTGTCTCTGTGACCCCGTCGCTCAGCGTCTCTGTGATACCTTCCCTTCTTGTCTCTGTGACCCCGTCCCTCACCGTCTCTGTGAACCCATCCCTCAGCGTCTCTGTGATCCCGTCCCTCACCGTCTCTGTGACCCCCTTCCCTCAGCGTCTCTGTGACCCCGTCCCTCACCGTCTCTGTGACCCCGTCCCTAACCCTCTCTGCGGCCCCATCCCTCAGCGCCTCTGTGACCCCGTCCCTTAGCATCTCTGCGACCCCATCCCTAACCGTCTCTGCGGCCCCGTCCCTCACCGTCTCTGTGAACCCTTTCCCTCAGCGTCTCTGTGACTCCGTCCCTCCCTGTCTCTGTGAACCCGTCCCTCACCGTCTCTGTGACCCCATCCCTCCCTGTCTCTGTGACCCCGTCCTTAACCATCTCTGTGACCCCGTTCCTCGCTGTCTCTGTGACCCCATCCCTCAGCGTCTCCGTGGTCCCATTCCCGCAGCACTAATGTTGTTTCGGCCTCTCTGCTCGCTGTAGGTTACTCCATCGGGAGGGCTGTATACGGGAACGCCTCCCTCTACGTGGTGGGTGCTCCCCGCTATCAGCACAAGGGAAAAGTCGTCGTCTTCGGCCCGGGAAGCAACAAGACCGATCGGGAACCAATGCAGCACATTAACGGAGAACAGGTTCGGTCCTCTGAGGAGGAAGAGAGAGAGAGAATCAGTGTGTGAGGGGTGTCATTGGACTGTGGGGCCCGAAGGTGTGGAGGGATATTCATTCTTTATCTAACTCCGGTAATGTGTGACCTTGATAGTGTGTTGGGGCGGTGGGAACAAACCATCACACCATCACTGCGGGAGTGTGTGATGCGACGGCGTGATGGGGCTGCGCTCTGTCTCACCCCGAAAGTGTTTTAGGACTGTGTGGCGGAAACTGCACTTTGTGTCTCTCCCTCCCAGGTCGGTTCCTACTTTGGCGCGGAGATCTGCGTCCTGGACCTGGATGGAGACGGTGGGACTGATCTGCTTCTGATCGGAGCTCCTCTCTACTACCAGCCTGGACACGGCGGAATGGTCAAGGTCTGCTCCCTCTCTCCCGAGGTGAGGGCCAGAGAAGGGCCGAGCACTAACATCTCCTAAACAGACTCCCCTCCCCGCTCTCCCTCCGCGCGTCTTAGTTCTATGTTATAGTGGTGAATGTTTACTTGGAGAGGCTAGAGGGAGTCGTTATTCTCCTAAGTACACAGAAGATAAAATAAAGATTAACTTTATGCATCACATGTACATCGAAATATCGAAACATACAGTGAAATGAATCGTTTGATTGAACGGCCAACACTGTCTAAAGCTTTAAAGGTTCAAAGATTAATTCTATTATAAAAGTATGTATTCAGAATACAACTCTGAGATTCGTCTTCTCCAGAAAAACCATGACTGCCGTTGAAAGAAAAGACATCATCCTTGCCCCGCACAAAAAAGGAGGATGAAACAAAAACTCACAAACCCCGAATCCCAACCCCATTAACCTCCGTCTTTCGAATGTGGGAGGAAACCAGCGCTAACGGAGGAAACCCACGCAGTCATGGGGAGAACTTACAGACTCCTAACCCCAAACTCCAGGAATTGAGGCCAGATCGGGGCGTTACGCGAGCTGCCATGCCACCGTGCTGGCCCTACCCAACGTGGTCCGCTATATTATAGTCTTGCTTAAAGTTATGAATAATCGTGAGAAAGCACTGATGAAAACTTTCATGGTCTTATCAAACTTCAATGTACAAGCGATCTTATAGAAACTTACGGAAGGAAATAGAATCAAAACTTGAAAAATATGTTTTACTCTGGGGAAAGAGAATGGGAGAAAATATTTATAGAAAGGTAATGAAGCGGAGCTTCTAGATGGGGCAAGTAATTTACTTATTAATTTAGAGATGCAGCACAGTAACGGGCCATTCTGGGCCACTGAACGCTCGCTGGTCAACTACACCTATGTTACCAACTATCTCCTAACCCCTAAGCCTTTGGAATGTGAGAGGGAACGGGAGCACCTGGAGGAAACGCACGTGACCACGCGGAGATCGTGCACACTCCTTGTAGGCAGCGGCAGGAACTGAACACCGGTCCCTGGCGCTGTAAGGCGTTACGCTAACTGATACTCTACCATGATGCCTACCATACAAGTTAAATATTGCAGGTACACGCCAAAGATCTGAAAAGAAAACGATTTCTTTTTGCTAGAGTTCTGTAGTAGTCTAAACACCGCAATCACAGCTATATGAAAAAAAATAGACAATTTCCTTGATCAGCAAAGGCGGAAAGTAAACTTACTGGGAGACACAAACCAATGAACTATTGACTGAGGAAATCCAAACAGTTAAGAGCCATAACTTGCAAAATGTTTGATACTTTATGCCAAAATGTATCCATGATTGCTTATCTCTATCATACCTGGAATAGTAGTGATCGTTCTTCTCCACTCTCTGTCCTTCCTCCACTCTCCCCCACCACCCACGAACTCCCGCCCCTCCTTCTTCCTTTGCCGTCTTCTCTCCCACCTCTCTCTCCTTCTTCCCCTCCTCTGTTTCCCACTTCTATTCCGTCCTCTTCCTCTCCGTCTCGCACCTCACTCCCCTGCTCCTCTCTCCCTCTCTGCTCCTATTTCTTTCTCTCCCCCCTCTCGGTTTACCCGATAACCTCCACCCCCCCCCCGCCGCAACTCTCTCCTCTCTCTTTCCCCCCATCCAACTCCCAGGGCAATTTCGTTTGCAACGGCTCGCTGCGAGGTAAAGAGGGGGATGGACTGGGACGTTTCGGGTCCTCCATCGCGGTCCTCCGAGACCTGAACGGGGACGGATTCTCAGACGTCGCCGTGGGGGCCCCGCTGGAGAACGACCATCGCGGCAGCGTCTACATCTACCAGGGCGTCTCCGGGGGGCTGGAGAAGGGCTACAGTCAGGTAAAGCGATAGGGGGACCGGGGGCTTCTCCTCCGATCGGGAGCTAACACAGTTTCTCCCTACAATGATTTCCTCCCTGCACAGCCTCTCTGTATCTCTCACCCTCTGTCTCTTTCTTTCCTCACCCCTCCCCTTCCCTGCTCTCTCCACCCCTTCCTCTCTATTTTTGCTAATAGGCAGAATGGGGTTGGCCGGGGAGATTAATGGGGTTGGGGAGGGTAAAGGGGCAGGGATAGGGTAAGTAGAGTTGGTGAAGATATATGTCTTCGGCGACGAAAGTTAATGAGTCGGGAGAAGGGTTAACGGGATCTGAGAGAGGTTAATGGAGTCGGGAAGATCAATGGGGTGTTACGTACCCTGTGATGGGTTAAAGAACCAGCAGGAATGGAAAACACCTTGGAGTCTGGTATTGCTGTTAACTAATGTTATTTATTAGTAACTATGCAATACAATAATATAAATTCAGATAAATCAAACAGATTAGCAAAGATTATATATATATATAAGTGTGGAAATGTGAAAACCCAGCTTCTTCAAGCCTAGGGGTAAAATGGACACAGCCTTACGATGATGGATAAAGTTCAGTTCAGTCTGTGGTATTGAGTTGAGCAGTGATGGAGAGGCAGAGAGGTGTTGTGATTGTTCGAGCAAGCCGATGCCGTCGATTCTTCCCGTTGTCCTCCGAAATCCTCTGGATGTCACCGAATGTGACCACAACAAGGGGACTGTTTTCTGTGGTGGAGTTATCAACCCAGGCGAGGGTTGGCCACACTAATAACTTCCCACCGGTCACACCTTTTCCACACTGTGAGAGCCACTGATCGATTCTCCTGATCGATCCTGTACAAACCCACCTTTCTGTGGGTACAATAAACCTCATCCAGTGTCCAAAACCAGGTGTGTCTAACAACCAGCCGACCTGGTATTTATCTCAGCATGCTGAACACCAGCTGTCCATCCAGTAGCTCCTCCCTTCTCTCTCTGTAGGAACTCAGAAGCTGGCAGTGTCCTTGCAGAAATTCCAAACAAACTGTGAGCAGTCTTCGTCACTCTCTCTCTTAATAACAAAGTGTTTGTGCTGCACAGCTCTCGCTCTCTCTTTTAAAAGCACAGTCCATAAGGGATAATTCAGGAACCCGTCACAGGCGTCAGTGGGGGTTAATGGTTTTGGGGGAGGATTAACAGGGCTGGTGAGGTGCGGGGTTAATGGGGTGGGGAAAAGTTAAAGAGTCAAGAGCGGAAACCGTGCCGGAATTATCTCCGCGGCCGGGATGGTAAACTTTCCCAAGGTGGTGGCGTTGCCAGCATTGTTACCGCTGCCAGGGGGATTTCCATTTCCAGGATGCTAACAGTTACCTGGGGAGTTAACTGGCTCTGATTCCTCTCTCCTCACAGCGAATCACTGGCGGCCAATTCTCCCCGTCCCTGATGTTCTTCGGACAGTCAGTGCAGGGGTCTATGGACATGACGGGTGATAAACTTACAGACATCGTGGTCAGTGCGGCCGGGAACGTCGTCCTCCTCCGGTGAGACCCGTCTCCACCGAGCCTCGTTACGTGACAACCGACCCCAAAAATGTCCAGCCTCCTGCGACCTCTGGTCTCAATACAGCCCGCCCTTAATACCCGGGTCGATAACCTCTGATCCACCATAGCCCTTCTCCCTTAGGCCTCTGACTCCACAATAGCGCTGAACACAGCCTGCAATCTGATGCGATCTCAGACTCCACCGTAGTCTGACCCCGCACTTCTCCGTCTTCAAACTTAACCCCCGATTCCTACCGCTCCCTCTCTTCCGTATTTCGGTATGGGGTAACAGTAATGGAGAGACCGATTTTCCTTCCTTGTGTGCAGTTCCAGCCCGGTACTGGAGGTAGACGTGGATCTGCAGTTCCAGCCGGAGGTGCTGGGTCTGCAGAGTTACCGATGTCCGTGGTCCGATTCCAAGACGCGGCTGGTCAACAACGTCAGCATCTGCTTTAATCTGTCAGTGAAGGGACATGCTCCTCCAGGTAACTCCTCCCTCCCCGTATTCCCTCCCTCCTCCCCCACTGCTGCCACAGAACAACATATTTTTGCATCGCATCAAACGTGTTCAGTTCTGGTCCCTTCATTGTAGAAAGGGTGTGAAAGCATCAGAGAGGGTGCCGAAGAGATTTACCGGAATATAGCCTGGATTAGAGAATCGAAATAGTTTAATGTAATTTCCAGTGCTTCGTTGTAAAGGAGAGCGACATAATTGATACTCTGGACCCGATGCAACACAAAAACGCAATAAGTATAGATACATAAGATGGCTTATATGGATAGATTGGTCGTATGTACATAGAGTGAGGCTAGGTATAGGGGTATCTGTACATAACGTGATTCTGACAGAGAGTGACGGGGAGTTGTGTGGGTCAGTGGGTAGAGGAGTTTGTCAGCCTTACTGCTTGGGGAAAGTGACTGATTTTGAGTCCAGTGGTCCTGGCGTGGATGCTACGTAGTCTCCTCTCCGATGTTAGTGGGACAAACAGTTCATAAGGAGGGTGGCTGGGATCCTTCACGATATTGCTGGCTCCTTTCCGGTAGTTTGCTGTATGTCCTTGTTGAGGGATAGGCTGCGAGTGCTGGTGACGCGTTGACCAGTTTTGACTACCTGTTGTAGAGCTTTCTTGTCCCCTAAGGTACCGTTTCCAATTCGCACGGTGATGTTATGATACTCTCGACGTATCTGTAGGAGGACGTGAGTATTTATGTACATAGTCCAGCTCTCTTCAGTCTTCTCAGAAAGTAGAGGCATTTTTGATTTGCTTGTTAGTGTAGGGTGTGTTCTGGGACCATGAGAGCCCGTGTCACCGATGTAAAGAGGGGTGTAGGTGGTGCATTTTTTTCTGAAGTCGAATACCATCTACTTTGCCTTAATGACATTGAGAAAGAGTTTATTTGCCCGGCACCGGGCCTTGAGCTCTTCCAGATCCTCTGGTATAGGCTGTTGGTGATGAGCCCGACTACTATAGAGTCCTCAGCGACCTTGGCAGTGTGATTACTCAGGGATTTGGCCGTGCAGTAAACCTGGTTTATACTTAAGGCTGATTTATACCTCTGCGTCTACGCGTCGCCGTAAGGTCTGCGTCGACGCAGACCCTACGCGAGAGCTTGCGTTGCTGCGACGCGCACCTCTCCCAAAGTGTAACCGCGCGACGCGGCCACGCAGACTGCAGCAGCTGTGATTGGTCCGCTTGGTAGACCTAAACTTCTTCGGTGTTGGCATCACCGGAAGAGGCTTCGCCGTAGTGAATTTTAAAACGCAAACAACAGGAATTCTGCAGATGCTGGAAATTCAAGCAACACACATCTAAGTTGCTGGTGAACGCAGCAGGCCTGGCAGCATCTCTAGGAAGAGGTACAGGCGACGTTACTAACTCTTCCTTCAGTTGAAAAATCTCTTACTAACTCTTCCTTCAGTTAGTCTCAGCCTGAAACGTCGACTGTACCTCCTCCTAGAGATGCTGCCTGGCCTGCTGCATTCACCAGCAACTTTGATGTGTGTTGCTTGAATTTCCAGCATCTGCAGAATTCCTGTTGTTTGCGTTTTAAAAGACGCTCGCGTCTTCTTTACTCCGAGACTACCATGACCATGAAGCCTTGCGCGGGCAGGTGAGTGCGCATGCGTGACGTGTGCCCATTGCCGAGCGACGCAAACATTCCAACGCACAGGTATAAATGCTCACAACGTGCGTACGCCACTGCGTAGGTTACGGCGTCCAGTTCACGCAGAAGTAACGTGTGAGTACAGTGTACAGTAATGGACTCAGCTCACAGCCTTGGAGGCACCCGTGTTGAGGATGATGGGGAGGAGCGATTGTTCTTCCTGAATATCTGAGGTCTGTTGGTTAGGAAGTTCAACACCCAAGGTCTGTGGGGCAAGAGTGCTGAAAGGCGAAGTGAAATCCGGAAACGGCATTCTGACGTAAGTGTCCCTGTTTTCTAAGCGTATCAGGACCCGGTGCACGACATATGCTATGGCATCTGCTGGCGAGCGGTCCTGACGGTAAGCATATCGGTAAAGCGTCCATTTGGTAGGGATGAAAGTCTTGCTGTGTGTCATTACAGGCCATTCAAAGCACTGCACGATGATTGGCGCCAGTGCCAAGTGCCAAGTTTAGTTCTGAAGGTGGTAGAATGGTGGCTGATTTGAAGCCCGTGGGGACAGCAGCCTGGGTGAGTGACGTGTGCAAGGTATTCGTGATGACGTCAGTGAGCAGGTGTGCACATTCCCCGAGTAAGCGACCTGGGATGCTGTCTGGCCCGGCATCTTTTCGGCGGTTAACTCTCTGCAGAGACCTTCTCAAGCCTGCTGCTGTCACAGACGACGGCTGCTCACCTGGGAGAGGAAGCTGTTGGGGCGAGCGTTGTGTTGCACGCCTCGAGTTAATAGGAGTTGTTTAGGGCGTCGAAGACTGGTACCGGCGACGCTGTTTTTTTTCCCTGGCGCAGTCAGTGGTGCCCGTGATTCCCAGCCCCGCACGCCGGGGGATTATCGGACAGGCGTTTATGAATATTTTTGTGCGTAGACGGTCTTGCCTGAGTTTTGTTTTTTCCGGACCTGAAGGAGACACGTCTCATTAGGAAACGTCGGGCTTTACTCTTCGGAGCAAAGGAAAATAGCAGGCGGTTTGATACAAGTGTACAAGACGATAAGAGGCATAGATCGAGTTACAGAGAGATCCTCTCCTCCCACCCCCACCCCAGAGCGCCAGTACGGGAGAACATCATCTTAAAGTGATTGGAGAGAAGTATAGGGCGGCGGGAATGCCGGAGGTGGGTTGTTTATTACACAGTAGTGGGTGTGTGGAATTTGCTGCCGGATTGGTGGGTGTGATAGAGACGTGTACACTAGGGATATGTACGGAACTTTTTGATAAGGTCGTATTTGAAAGAAGAGTGGATGGAATGTAGATGGGAAGCATTTGATTGATCTTGGGCTAGGTTACAAGGTCGGCACAATGGAGTGGACCGAATAGCCCGTGCTATGATTTGTGTTAACTCTTCCCACTTCTGCCGCCTCCAGATCCGCTGACTGTGATCCTGACCTACCAGCTGGACCTGGACAGGAATCGTCATTCTCCCCGGGCTCAGCTGGAGACAAGCGAACACCCTTTCACCCGCTCCCTCAACGTGTCCGGAGACAGCACGTGCGTCCAGCACAACATTTGGTTGCCGGTGGGTGTTCACCCTACTCCTCAAAATATGGCCTCTGGGGTCCGAATTACACCACCTCCCCGAGGGGGAATTTGATCAAACCCCTGTAGTGCGTGTCCTACCGTTATACATCGACGTATACCTTCATATACAGAGGTCTCTCTGTTCCTCGGCACTCCTCACTAATCAGTCTTCCTCAGTGGCGTCCCGGGAACACTGGGCGCCGAGATGCTGACAACAGGAGGTTGTGGGATTCCTGGATGACGGTAGTCATGGGATACAGGGAATGGGAGGTTATTGAAATATAAGACATCTGTCGACGGTTAGATACCGGGAATTCTGGTGGTTGGATATCCCTATAACGGTGCTGGGATCCCGGGAGCGAGAGGTAGTGCGAACCCGGGGGTGCCGGGCGAGGTAATGCCCGGAACGCCGGGCAATGGATCCCGAGGAACAGTTTGCTGGAAGTGCCGGCGGTGGGATCCCAGGAGCATAAGGCAACGATAGTATCCAGGAACTCCAGCCGCAGGGATCCCAGCAATTCTAGCACATGGACCCTGGTAATTACAGGGGTTAGAACCACGGGAATTCTGCAATAGTTTTCTAGGAGTGATGGCGGTGGAATTACAGGAATTATGTAATGGGACGCTGAAACGTAGGCGCTGTGATCCCGAAAATCCTGTAGCTGGATCATGGGAATGTCATGGGATGGATCATAAGAATTTTGATGTGGGATGCTGGGGTGCCAGGTGGTGGAATCATGGGAATTCTCACAGTGAAATCCCGGGATTTCTGAGGGTGGGAATCCTGGTAATGCCGGCGGAGACTGGAGCGTGTGGAGGGCGGGTCTAACTCTGTCTCGCACTAACTGGCCTCCTCTTCCGCGCTCTACACCCAGGTCTGCGTCGAGGACTCGCTAACCCCTCTGCTGCTCGTCGTCAACTTCTCAGTGACACCGTACCCGCCGTCGGAAGGAGTGACGGAGCACCCCCTTCTCGTTCTGAGCCACCGCTGTCGCACCTCCCTCGACCATCGGGTAAGGTGTGGCATTCGGCAGGGGCAGGGAGTAGCGCAGAGGGGTGAGGAGGAAAGGGGAGTTGGAGAGAAGGTGGGGGACAGGGAGAGAGGAGAGGGGAGGAAAGAGGGCAGGGAGAGGATGAGGAAAGGGAGAGCGGGGAGAGGATACAGGGGAGGGAGGGAGAGACGAGAGAGGATATAAGAGGAAGTAGCGGAAAGAAGAACGTGAAGGGGACAGGGGAGGAAGGAGAGTGGTGGACCCTGATGAGGTGATGGGCAATGGGGAAGGAGGGAAGGGAGAGATGTCTCTCTGAGGGGTGCAGAGGGGTGTGTTTCCTGATCGGACACTCATCCGCTGCCATTTCCTCTTCAGCTCCATATGGAGAGTAACTGTGGGAATGACGAGATATGCACAAATCGCCTTATTCTCAACGTGAAATACAGCGGGTAAGAAAGTTCCAAGAGAGAGGGAAGAATGCCTCTCCTCTCCCTGTCCTTTCCCCATCCGAAACGCCCCACACCGACTTCCCCACACACATCGACCCAGCCTCCACAAGGACTTCCCCACCACACCGACTTCCCCAATGTGTCTCCTTTCCCCACACTGACCTCGTCGTACCAATTCACCCCTCGCCCACACACTGACTCTACCTCTCTCCCAGACCCCACCCTCTCCTAAACTGCCCGATCCCTCTTGCCACCCCCGGACTAACCCTCTGTCCCTCCCTCACTGTCAGACAGACCCTCGTGCTGGGCCAGGACACCACTCTGGGCCTACGGCTGTTGCTGGAGAACCGGGGCGAAGATTCCTACAACACCTCCCTCCGCATCCGGCACCCGCCCGGCCTCCAGCAACGCCGCATCCATATCGCCAAGGTGAGTGTGAGGGAAAACTGAAGGAGGGAGCGAGGGGTTCTCCGAAACAGCGCTGGCGCTCCATCATTCCTCTGCCCTTCCTGCAGAATTCCCTCGTTCCCCGCCGGCTCACGCACGCTCTCCCAATGAGCTCCCTCGTTCCTCTCTGTCCTCTCACCTCGCGGTCTCATTCCTTTCCGACCATTCACCCGAGCTTTCTCATTCCTCTCTCCCCCCCCCCACGCCCTCTCTCGCTCTCTCTCTCGAAACTCCTACCCTCTCTATTGCGGAACTCCTTAATTCCCCTCCGCCTCCCATCCGTAGCGTTCCCTTATTGCTCCCCGTCCTTCCCATGGGACTTCCGCATTTATCTCAGTCCCTCTGCCCCCGAGCTCCTTCATTATTCTCCAGCCTCCCGCAAAGCCACGTTCCTCTCTGCCTCCATTCCGTAGCTTTCCTTCAATCCTCTGACCCACCTGCGGTTCGCCTCCCTTCTCAAAGCTGTTCCCTCATGGCCGCCGCTTCCTCGCCCTCCTTCTTCACCGCTTCCTTCGCATTTGCCCTCCAGTCTCAATCTCGGTTCCCTAAGAAAGTTCTCCGTCCTCAACCGACCTTGCCCCCCCCCCCCACTTAGAGGCAGCGCTCTGTTCCCTCCCACACTGTTCCCTCTTTGTCGCCTACCCCCCACAGATATTTCCTATTCGTCGCGTGTCGCCCCACTCCTTCTCTGCACCCATCCCTCCTCAAGTTCACCCCATACTCAGCACCCACACTCTCTACCTCTCTTCCCAGGACAGTAGGGTAGAGTGCAGCTCCAGCCCAGATCCGGCCCAGGGCCATCGCGGGATGTTAGTTTGTTTCATCAGTCACCCCATCTTCAGGCAGGACCACCAGGTAAGTCCCCGGTATCGGGTTACATCCTCGAAAATCCCCTCCCTCCTTCCCTTGTCTGAACCTCACCCCCTTCTTCCTCCCGATCTGACTTTCACCTCCTCCGTGTCAGCCCCCGGGTCTCATCGATCTCTTACCCCTCCCGGTCTCACTCTCCTCCTCCCTTCACCTTCTTCCCCACCCTTCCCGGTCTGACTGACCCCCGTCCCCACCCACTCCTCCCTCACTCCCCACTGATTCTCTTCCTCTTCCTCCTCCCCGGCCCGGTTTCTCCCACAATCCAACCGTATCTGCTTTTCTTCCATCTCTCTCTCCTGGTCTGACTCCCCCTCCCTCCCTCATTCCTCTCCACCCGCAGTCGCAATCTATCCGCTGTTATAGAACTATGGAGTAGTTCCCTACTACGGTAAGACCACACCTCCTTCTTCACCCCTCCACTCCCACCCGTTTCACCTCCGGGCAGGCGGCTGCATTCAGATCCACCTCTCCATTCCTTCCCAGATCGACCTGAATCTGAGTTTCGATATTCAGGGGCGACCGGACTGGGGAGAAAAGGCGAAGATAGAGGTTGAAGCCCTCAGGTACGTGCCCATCCGTCGTTAATTCTGCGTTTAACCAACCGCCCCCCCCCCCAACCTCCAACACCATCACCTCTTTTCATTGAAAGAGATATACAAAGGAGATAGAACATATATCTTGCCCATAAAAAATATTCACTCCTTCCTCCCCCCCTTGGAAATCTATATGTTTTATTGTTTTTACAACATTGCATCACAGTGGATTTAATTTGACTTTTTTGACACTAATCAACAGAAAAAGGCTCTTCCGTGTCAGATCTCTACAAAGTAATCTAAATTAACTCTACATATAAAACACAAAATAATTGATTGCAGAAGTCTTCGCCCCTTTTAATGTGACACACCGAATCATTACTGATGCAGCCAACTGGTTTTAGAAGTCACATAATTAGCTAAATGGAGACTGTTTTTAGAGACCCGTGTGCAATCAAAGCGTTTCAATTAATTGTAGTAAAAACACAGCTATATCTGGAAAGTCCAACCGCTGGTGAGTCAGTATCTTGGCAAAAACTACACCATGAAGGCAAAAGAACACTCCAGGCAACTCCACGAATAGATAATTAAAAATTAGAAGTCAGGAGATAGATATCAGAACATTTCCAGGTCACTGAATATCCCGTGGAGTACAGTTAAGTCGATCATCAAGGAATGGAATGAATATGACACAGCTGTAAATCCGCCAAGGACAGGCCGTCCTCAAAAACTGAGTGACTGTGCAAGAAGGGGACTAGTGAGGGAGGCCACCAAGAGACCCATGACAACTCTGGAGGAGTTACAAGCTTTAGTGGCTGAGATGGGAGAGACTGCGCATACAGCCCAGGTGCTTCAGCAGCCGCAGCTTTATGGGAGAGTGGCAAAGAGAAAAACTCGGATGAAATCTCGGCTAGAGTATCCCAGAAGGCATGTGGGAGACTCTGAGGTCAGCTGGAAGAAGGTTCTATGGTCTGATAAAACCAAAACTGAGTTTTGGCGTAAGCCAAACGCCGCACATTCATCAAAAACACATCATCCCAACTGTGGAGCATCATGCTGTGGGGATGCTTCACTGCAGCAGGCCCTGGAAGAATTGTGAAGGTAGAGACTAAAATGAACGCAGCAAAGTACAGGGAAATCCTGGAGAAAAAACCTGATGAAGTCTGCAAGAGAACTGCGACTTGGGAGAAGAAGATTCCTTTTCCAGCAAGACAAAGACCCCAAGCAAACGGCCAAAGTTACACAGGAATGGCTTAAAAACAACAAAGTTAATGTCCTGGAGTGGCCAAGTCAGAGTCCAGACCTCAATCCAATTGAGAATTTGTGGCTCTACATGAAAAGGGCTGTTCACTCACGACCCCCATGCAATCTGACAAGGCTTGTGTACTTTTGTAAAGAAGATTGGGGAAAATATCAGCGAGTGTCCAGATGTGCAAAGCTGATAGAGACCTATTCACACAGACTCAAAGTTATAATTTCTGCCAAAGGTGCATCTACTAAATACTGAGTTGAAGGGAGTGAATACTTGTGCAATCAATTATTTTGTGTTTTATATTTGTAATTAATTTAGGTCATGTTGTGGAGATCTGTTTACACTTTGACACGAAAGAGTCTTTTTCTGTTGATCAGTGTCAAAATAGCAAATTAAATCCACTGTGATTCTATGTTGTAAAACAATAAAATCAATAAAACGTGAAAACTTCCATGGGTGTGGGGTGGGGGGGGGAATACTTTTTATTGGCAGTGTAGCATGGAGCACTGCAGCACAGTACAGGTATTGTACTTCGGGCCATCATGTTGGTATAACCAAGTCCAATCCAATTCCTCCTTCCCACACAGCCCTCCAGTTTTCTATCGACCATGTGCATAGTTTCCTCAATGCCCCTAATGTGTCTGCTCCTACCAGCACCCCGCAAGTACGTTCACCCTACCACTTCCTGTGTGCGAAACTCTACCTCTGACACCCCACCCTCACCATACTTCCCTCCAATCACCTTAAAATGCCCCTCGCGTCCGCCATTTCCGCCCTGGGGGAAAAAAGAGCTGACTTTTCATTGCACATGTGACAATAATAAAACAATTTACCGATAATCGCATCTGCTCCCCCTTCACCAGAAGATACTGAAAAAACGCATAACACCAGGCGGAAGGACGGCTTCTATCTCGCTGTTCAATGGTCCCTTCGTCCGATAAGATGGAATCTTGACCTCACAATCTACCTCGTAATGATCTTGCACCTCACTGCTGTTCCTCTGTAACAGTAACATTTTATTCTGTATTGTGTTGTTTTTTTCCACGTTCTACTTCAACTCACTGTGAGGATTTGACATGTATGGACAGTATTCAGGACCACTGGTCCATTCCATAATAATAGACCATTCCAACTACAAAACTTCGGTGCACGTGACGACAATAAACCAACTTAAAAATTTCAGTTCCGCTCTTCCGCTTCCCAATTCATTCTGCAGCTCCAACACGGAGAGCATCACCGGCGAGACAACCCGCAACGTGACGATACCTTTTAAGTATGCCGTCGATGTCGTGGTGAGCAGGTAAGCCTCCGGAGGTCTCGCCAGCCACCCCCCTCCTACCCGCATTGGGGAGGGGACTGAGGGGTGGGCAGGATCGGGAGAATGGAGGGGACAGGAGGAATGGGGAGAGGGCAGGAGATTGAGTGGAGGGGGAGATTGGGGATACAGGGGAGGGGACAGGGGGAGAGAGAGGGGGGAGTTGACTGAGCAGAGGAGGAGAAGGGAGTGGAATCAAGGGAGGGGGAGAAGGGGCGGGATTTTGGAGAACAAACAGAGGGGAGAGGATTACGGGCAGGGTGAGAGGGGAAAGGACAGGAGATGGGACAGAGAGGGGGAATGATAAGGGGTAGAGGAGAGCAGGGTGAAGATGACTCAAAGGATGGGGGGATGGGCAGTGGAGAAGGCAATACAGGAGGGGAACAGGAATGGGGAGACGGGTAGGAGGAGGGGACGGGACTGAGAAGAGAGGCGATGGTCTGTCAATGCGCAGACTGATGTAAACTCGTTTCCTCGCAGTCCCCGGACCACACACTACATACGGTTCACGGGGGACGACCAGCAGCAAAAGGAGGTGGCTCACACCTACAAGGTACTAACTCAGTAAGCAGTCTTCCCCCTCCTCTTACCCTTTCCTCTCATTCCCATCCCTCTCTCCTCAACTTTTTTCCAGCCCATCCGTCCTCCCTCTCTACCCTCTCCGTTTCTACCCTCTAACCACCCGCCCCTACAACCTCCTACCCCTACCCATCACTTCCAGACTCCCTCCACCCACCACACTACCTCCGCAGCTGCCAATTCCAAACCACCAGCAACCTCCCCCTCCTGCTCCCTCTCCCACCCCTTCCACCCTACCCTACCTTTCTCCCACTCCTCTACTTCTAGGCTCCATTCGCCTCCCCATGCACCACCCTTCGATAATTTCGCCCTCCCCTCCCTCTCTCCTCCCTCCCACCTCCAGCCCGATAGGTGCGAGATTCCGTCGGGACCAAGGACGATGGATGAACGGGAAGGAGTGCGGCCCCGGCGGGATTGCGGACGATCGGAGCGAACGGGAAGGGGCCGTGTCCCGACGGAAAGGCGGGCGATGGGAGTGATTAAGATGGGCCGGGGGCCCGTCGGGGCGCGGACGATGGGAGTGAGTGGGAAAGGACAGTGTCCTGTCGAAAGTTTCTCACACCTCTCTCTTTTCTCCCAGGTGGAAAATCTGGGCCCCTACCCTGTCCCGCTCATACTGAACATCAGCTTCACCTCGAAGATCGGGAACTTTGTTTCATGGAGAGCGCGGGTTGATCACGAAGGCACTGAGGTGAGTCTCCGTCACTAATCTTGGAGCGTGGACACTTTACCCCCGTACCCAAGGATGATGTGAGCACAGGTGCGGGCTCTCCAGCGAGTCCGAATTGGCTGTTCAGACAATCAGTTACCCTAGTAACATAGAGGGGTCTGATCGAGCCTCACGGGGAACGAGATGGCGGGAAGAGAAAGGCGGGATGAGAGAGAGAGAGAAAGAAAGAAAGAGGAGGAAGACAAAGAGGGCAAGGGTAGGATGGCGGGGGGTAATAAGAGGGAGATCCGGTTGGAAAAGGTAGGGGGATAGGAGTGGTGTAAGGAAGTGAGAGAGAGGGTGGAGAAATGGACCGGAGAGAAGTAGAGAGAAGGAGAAGAAGAGGACGTGGGGGGGAGGGTGGATTTGAAGGGGAAGGAGATGAGAGAGGGGGAGGGACAGGAAAATAGAGAGGGGAGAATGAGTAGATGGGAGAAGGCGCGTAAATGGGAGGTGAACGAGTAGAGGGGAGGAGGAAGGGAGAGTGGAGGCAGAAATTGGAAGAGAAGGGTGAGAGAATGGGGACGGCGAATGAGTGAGGGTGGGTGGTGGAGAGAGTAGGGGAGAGGAGTGGAAGAGAGTAGGTATGAAAGACTTACGGAGGAGAGAGAGGGGAAGGGGTGAGGAGAGGGAGGTAGGGAGAGACGGACAGAGAGAGGAAGATGGAGTGCCGGGAGAAATGAAGAGGAGAGTGGCGGTGGGGGGGGGGGTGAATCATGGAGTGGGCGAGAGATGGAGAGGGAAGTGAGGAGGGGGAGAGAGGGAGGTTACAGACAGCCAAGGGAGGGATGTTCTGTGTAAAGAGTACACTAACGTGACCTGTTCCCACCTACAGAGCCAGAATCTGACGTGTATGGACCCCATGGAGTCTCCGAAAGCCGCCATCCAGGATCTCCTCAAGGAAGAGGTTAGAGGAAGCAAATGCGGGGCAGCATGGAAGGAGAGAGGGTTCGGCGCGGACAACGGTAGAGTGGGGAGGTAGAGCCGTGGAAAGGGCGGAGGGTGCGAAGGGAGAGGCTACGAAGGAGGTGGGAGCTCCGGAAAGCCTCTCTCCTCCCTCTCCGCCCAACCCGCGCGCTTCCCCTTCCCAGATTATTCAGCCTTCTCCCTCCCTCAATACCCCGACAACCCCTCCCCCATTCCTTGATCCACCACTCTCTATTTATCCTCCACAATCTCCCCCAACCCTCGCACCCGGCCCCCCGACTCGCCACACCATTCCAGCCCCGACAACTAACCCATCTACATTTGTCCCCAGAACCCACTCTTCCCCTACCCGCCCCAGCCCCTCCTGCCGTGGCTACATCATCCCTTCCCTCTGCAGTTCCGTCTCTCTTCGCTTTCCACCCCTCCCAGACTACTCCCCGAACCCTTCCCCCCCCGAACTTTACTCCACTCAACCCTCCCGACAAGACACCTATCTGCCCCTTCCCTCCCCATCCCCACCTCTCCGTCTCTCCCTACGCACCTTTGTCCCGGTACCACCGACTTCCGTCTCTTCCTTCGGTTCTCAACTCCTCCCTCCTCGAAACATCCCAGATCACTCCCCCACCCGAGACACAACACCTCGACCGGCCCGCCAGCACCCAGCGCTCTCTCGGACAACAAGGCCAGGAACTGTGTGTAGCTCTGGAGCGCTGCTCGTACATTCCGAAGGTGGGGGCGGGGGAGAGTTTTCCTCTGTTGCTTTTGCTGACCACAGACCCTTCTCTCCCACCCCCCACCCCGCAGGAGATCCCCGGGATTCAGGTCCAGACGGTCGTCTGCAACTTTCGCTCAATCCCCAACAAGATAACCACATTCCACCTGAAAGGCTTCACACAGCTACTGGTACTGAGGGGATGGGGAAAAGGGGGGTGGAATGGGGACGGGACGTGCGTAGGGGTGTCACGGTGACGGGGAGGTGCTGGGGGGGAATGGTGGGGTTCACGGAGACGGAGGGGTGCTGGGGGAGGGGAGGGTCACAGACGGGCTTAGGAGAAGAGATTTCTAGGAGGGGGATATGTGAGTGTGTTCGTGCCGTCTCTGATCCCACCCTGTTTGCGCCTCCCCACAGCCTAGCGGGGACACACCCACGATGACCCTGCGGAGCTCGGCTCTCCTCTCTGTGAACAGCTACCGCCACGTCAGCCAGAACGAAGAACGCAGCCAGAAGGCGAAGGTAATGAATGCGCACAGCCTGATCCCAAGATCTGGGCGTGGCGAGACTGTGAGAATGTTCAAGAATCCGTCCCACCCGTCTCTGCTACATTCCCAAAAAAATCTCCCCACAAATCACTCATTAAAACATTCCCACCCCTTCCTATTCACTCCCGCCGCCCGCAGCCACAATGGGGCACACCCAACGGGATAGAAACATCGAAACATAGAAACATAGAAAATAGGTGCAGGAGTAGGCCATTCGGCCCTGCGAGCCTGCATCGCCATTCATTATGATCATGGCTGATCATCCAACTCAGAATCCCGCCCCAGCCTTCCCTCCATACCCCCTGATCCCCGTAGCCACAAGGGACATATCTAACTCCCTCTTAAATACAGCCAATGAACTGGCCTCAACTGTTTCCTGTGGCAGAGAATTCCACAGATTCACCACTCTCTGTGTGAAGAAGTTTTTCCTAATCTCGGTCCTAGAAGGCATCCCCTTTATCCTCAAACTGTGACCCCTTGTTCTGGACTTCCCCAACATCAGGAACAATCTTCCTGCATCTAGCCTGTCCAATCCCTTTAGGATTTTATACGTTTCAATCAGATCCCCCCTCAATCTTCTAAATTCCAACGAGTACAAGCCCAGTTCATCCAGTCTTTCTTCATATGAAAGTCCTGCCAACCCAGGAATCAATATGGTGAACCTTCTTTGTACTCCCTCTATGGCAAGGATGTCTTTCCTCAGATTAGGGGACCAAAACTGCACACAATACTCCAGGTGTGGTCTCACCAAGGCCTTGTACAACTGCAGTAGTACCTCCCTGCTCCTGTACTCGAATCCTCTCGCTATAAATGCCAGCATACCATTCGCCTTTTTCACCGCCTGCAGTACCTGCATGCCCACTTTCAATGACTGGTGTATAATGACAGCCAGGTCTCGTTGCACCTCCCCTTTTTCTAATCGGCCACCATTCAGATAATAATCTGTTTTTCAATTTTTGCCACCAAAGTGGATAACTTCACATTTATCCACATTAAATTGCATCTGCCATGAATTTACCCACTCACCCAACCTATCCAAGTCACTCTGCATCCTCTTAGCATCCTCCTCACAGCTAACACTGCCACCCAGCTTCGTGTCATCCGCAAACTTGGAGATGCTGCATTTAATTCCCTCATCCAAGTCATTAATATATATTGTAAACACACTGGGGTCCCAGCACTGAGCCTTGCGGTACCCCACTAGTCACTGCTTGCCATTCTGAAAAGGTCCCGTTTATTCCCACTCTTTGCTTCCTGTCTGCTAACCAATTCTCTATCCATATCAATACCTTACCCCCAATACCGTGTGCTTTAAGTTTGCACACTAATCTCCTGTGTGGGACCTTGTCAAAAGCCTTTTGAAAATCCAAATATACCACATCCACTGGTTCTCCTCTATCCACTCTACTAGTTACATCCTCAAAAAATCTATGAGATTCGTCAGACATGATTTTCCTTTCACAAATCCATGCTGACTTTGTCCGATGATTTCACCGCTTTCCAAATGTGCTGTTATCACATCTTTGATAACTGACTCCAGCAGTTTCCCCACCACCGACGTTAGGCTAACCGGTCTATAATTCCCCGGTTTCTCTCTCCCTCCTTTTTTAAAAAGTGGGGTTACATTAGCCACCCTCCAATCCTCAGGAACTAGTCCAGAATCTAACGAGTTTTGAAAAATTATCATTAATGCATCCACTATTTCTTGGGCTACTTCCTTAAGCACTTTAGGATGCAGACCATCTGGCCCTGGGGATTTATCTGCCTTTAATCCCTTCAATTTACCTAACACCACTTCCCTACTAGCATGTATTTCGCTCAGTTCCTCCATCTCACTGGACCCTCTGTCCCCTACTATTTCTGGAAGATTATTTATGTCCTCCTTAGTGAAGACAGAACCAAAGTAATTATTCAATTGGTCTGCCATGTCCTTGCTCCCCATAATCAATTCACCTGTTTCTGTCTGCACCTTCCCGGCTCTCCCGCCTTCCGCACTCCCAATGGGAACAACACATTCCCGTTTACTCCCACCGTCCAAATTCCCAACGGGACCCCACCCTTCCGGTTCTCTCCCATCTTACACACTCCCATTCAGACGCACAACATCCTATTGACTCCCATCGTCCGCACTCCCAGCAGGACCCCACACTTCCACTTCACCCATTCATTCCGCCCTCCCGACGGGACTCCGCCCCTGCATGTTGATCTCTAGCGTCCGCTCACCGTTGCGATTTGTGTCACTCCCCACGCAGGGACAAACGGAGGTGCAAATCGATCCAAAGAGCAGAAGGACCCTGATGATCATCGGCAGCTTGTCTGGGCTGTTCATCCTCCTCATTATCGTCCTCATCCTCTGGAAGGTTAGGGCGCTACATCTCTGGGATGGAGGCAAGGACGGCGAGGAGCGAGGGAGCACTGCTGAAGGGGGCAGCGAGAAAGGAGGTTTGCGCTGGGAGCGTCCGGCTGAGAGGGAGCACCGGCGGAATGTAACAGTGAAGGACAGTGTGGCGCGGGGGGGGGGGGAAAGGATGGAGTGTGGGAGGGGTGATAAGGGGCAAGAAGGGATGAGCTAGGCGGTGGATTGAGGAGGGGATAGAGCAAAAAGGGGAGATAGGAAAAAGAGAGAGGAGGGGCGGTGAGAAGGGAGAAGCGGCCGCCGGCGGGATTGCGTGGGCGGAGGGAGCCCCTTATTGGACAGTTGCTTTGGACATGGGCTGGGATTGGCCGCGCTCAATCTGGGTCAGATCTCTACCCCCTGACTCCAGCCCTTCTCCCTGGTTCCCAGTTCGGATTCTTCAAGCGAACCTCCCCGGAGGATTTTGGCGGCGGAATGCAAGCAGCTGAGAATCAGGAAATGATGGGAATGGATTGGAATGCGGACGCTTCGGCAATGGCCAATGACAACAAGGAACCGGCGAACGGCGGCTCTTCACCGTCCAATGACCAGACGGCACCGCCCAATGACCAGACGGCACCGCCCCAATGACGACGCGACGTTAACCAATGCGGAAATTTCCCCGTCTCCTTAACCCTCTTCCCATGCCCGGCCCTCTCCCTGTTAAACCCTACAATACTCCCGCGTCGTGATACCCTTTTCCCCTTGCCCACTCCTCAGTTCCGTGTCCCCCCGTCTCGTTCTCCCTTAACTGCATCCACACAATGGGCTGGGGTCATATTGTCTTCGATCTGGGATCTCAGCCGCTCCGCTTGAAGGGTGGGGGAGGCGAGGGGTTGGGCTGTGCGCTGTCGGGCAACAGTGAGCTAATGAACAGCAAGATAGAGTGATTAAGAGTTTACTTGTCTGGAAGTTGGAGAAGCGAGAGGAGGAAAGGAATAGAGGGAGGGAGAAATGGGAGAGAGAGTGGAGGGAGATGGGTGAGAGATGTGGGGTGGAAGGGGAAGAATGGAGAAAATGGGGAAGGTAATAGTGGGTGGGAGGGTTCGTAGGGTGAGAGTAGGAGAGAGGCGAGGAAGGAACGGGAGAAGTGGTGTGGAGCGGAAAGGAAGGAGCTGAGGAGAAGGCGGCGAAAATGTGTGGAGGAAGTAGAGAGATAGATGAGAGGGGGTGAAAGGGTGGGGTGTGAGTCGGGTGTGAGTGAAGGATAAAGGATGAGTGGGAAGGGAAGGAGAAGGGGAGGGAATGAAAGCGAGGAAAATAGGAGAAGGAAGATGAAGAGATGTTGGGACAGAAAAGGAAGGAGAAGAGTGAAAGGGAGGCGGAGAGATATAGAGAAGAGCGCGAGAAGGAGGGTAGCAATGGAGGGAAGAGGGAAAGAGGGAGGAGGAATAGGGGATAGGTGGGGTGTAGAGGGAGGGGGAGAGCATGGGAAGGGAGTGAAGAGGTAGAAGGGGCAGACAGTGAGGGAGGGAGCGAGATGGAAGGAAAGGGAGGGGATAGAGTTGGTAGCGTCGGAGAACGGAAGGAGGTAGCGCCCATCAGTATGAGAGAGAGAGGAAGGGAAGAGGAAAAGAGGGAGTATTGAGGGAGGAAGCAGCGATTGCAGCTAAGAGGGAGGGTGGGATGGGATTGGGGGGAGGGGGAGAGTGGGAAGGGAGGGATGGGATCAATCTGGAGGAGGGCTGGGTTTGGGTGGGGTGGGTGCTGGGTGGGTGGGAAACAACGTTTGCCTTGGTGCCGCTTTCAGAGGGCCGTTCGCAAGCTGTATCGGCCTCGTCCGCCAACGGGACGTTTAGCTTCTTCCCCGTCCGCGGTTCCCTGCCAGAAATGGTGGAACTGAAGACCTTCCCCAATCGGCTGCTGGTCATGGACCCTGGTGATAAGTTTCATTATTGTTGTGTCGACTGAGATACCGTGAAAAGCGTTTGGAAACGGAATTGCTTCATTATTGGCCCGAGATAGAGTGAAAAGCTTGTAATCTGTTGGCACAGATCAGTTCATTACAGGGTGCATGGCGGTAGCACACGATAAAACAATTAAAGAATGCAGAATAAACTACAGGGCAAGTGCCGAGCAGGCCGACAATAAGGTGCAGGGGCCTTGACCGGGAAGGGGATGTGAACGAGGTGAGGGGTACCGGAAACTCGACAGCCGAGCCCAGGGTTGTCAAGCTTTTAGTGGGAATGAGGTGGAGGAAACGGTCTGGGATAGGGGTAGAGCAGGCGGGCGGCCTTCTGAAGGGATGGTCTGTGAGACCGACCTGGACGGGATGGAGAAGTCAGTGCCGAATGGGGCGGAGGAGGCCGCGCTCTGTGAAACCCCCACCCCATCTCCAGTCCGTTGAGGGGCATCCTGTGGTAGTCCGGAAGAATCCTACTGGGCAGAACTGTGGAATATATCGGCGAGCCCCGGCTTCCATTTTCCCTGTCAACGCTCCTTTCGTGATTGCTGTCAACCTGACAATTCTCTGCCCGTACCTTCATTTCTCCCCATCTCCGCTTTGCCCACTTTCCATCCCTATCGCCTCGTCCCCTCTCTCCCGCCCTCCCCAACCCTCTCACCCCGTTCCATGTCTCCTTCTCCCCCCTCTAAGCCCACTGAACACTCTTCCCAACTCCACCCCTCCCTCTCGTCACGGTTTCCTCACTCCCCAACCACCTACCACATCCCCAATCCCCATCTCCGCACTCCGCCCCGCCACCATTCCCCTCCTCTTCTCCGTCCAACCCTTTCCTCAACCCGTCCTTCCTTCCCCACCCCAACCTGCTCTTTACCCGTCCCTTCCTCTGTCCCCATCATCTCTCTTTCCATATCCTTCGTCCATCACTTCTCAATCTTTTCTTCTCCATCCATTTCTTCGCCCTCTCATTCAGTTCCTCTCTCCCTCCATCTCCTTTCGCACCTGTCTCTGCTTCTCCCTCCCTGGTTCTCCCCCGTCCCCCGCCCCTCTCACAGTCCCCTTCTCTCACTGTCCGTCTCTCCGAGCTCCCTCCCACTCTCTCTTCAATCTCTTTCACCGTCTCGTCTTCTCGCCCACCCTATCACCCCCTCAATCGGACCTTCCCTCTCCCTTCCTCAGTCCCTGCCCTCTCTCTTTCTGACCCTCCCTCCCGCAAGATACCAGCGCTCCCGACATAATCCGTCCCCCAATCCTTCGCCTTTGATGTAGAAAAAGCTAACGAAACCGACCTCTGCAGTCGGAGACAGGTAATTCTGCCCATCCCGTCTGTACTGACCCTCTTGCCAATCCACACCGATCCCACCTGCCGTTGTTGATCCACTACTGTGATCCTTTGCGAATTGCTTGACCCAGAACACGTCCAGATGCATCGTAATTGTTAATTCCACTTTCTCTGGCAGCTCCTTCCACATACGGACCGCCCCCTGGGTGAAAATGTTGCCCCTCACGTCCCTATTAAATCTCTCCCCCCTCCCCACCTCACCTCAAAACTGCGCCCTCGGTTCTGGATTTCCCACCCATCGGGATAAAGACTGTGCGCGTTCACCCTATCTGTGCTCCTCGTCCTCAGTCTCTTTCCTCCAGGGAAAACAGTCCCAGCCTGTCCAGAGTCTCCTTATAACTCACGCCCTCAAGTCCCGGCAACATTCCCGTGAATATTTTTTCTACTTTTAATTGCAGCCTTCACGGGGCCAGAAATGAACACTATACTCCAAATGCGGGTTCACCAAGGTCTTGACAACTGCAACATAACGTCTGAACCCCTGTACTCAGCGCCCCCCCCCCAGCGTGCCAAACGCTTTCTTTGCCGTCATTTCTACCTGTCTCACCCCTCGCTGTGTCTGCGAACCCCATCTACCCCTTCATCTCTCCCATTCTCTAGAACACCCCTTACTCCCTGCACACAACCTCGTCTCAGAGACCCCCTCCGTCTCCCACATCCTTCCCCGTCTCTGTGACATCCTCCCTCCCCAACACACCTTGCTGTCTCCGTATCCCACTCGGGCCCTACTCCGCTCCCCGTCTCTGTTCCGTTCCACCCACCGCTACACCTCTTCCCATGGTCGTGATCTCTTCCGGTTCCTACAGTCCTTCTCGTCTCTGTGACCCTCTCCCTTCCATTCCTCCTTTCCCGTCTGTGAAGCCACAGCCACTTCCACTTTCCACCCCTCGCGTCTCGGTGACTCCCGCCGTGCCACGCACTCCTCCCCATCGCCGTGACCACCATTCTCAATCGGTGTGCAACACTGCCACCTGGTGGTACCAGTTTTAATAAACATGAGGGAGGCGGCTGGGAAGATAAAGGTTGGGAGGTGTCGGAGTCGATGATGCAGAAAAAACTTGTAACCAAGGGATAGAGACAACTTTGTGGAAAGAGATAAAAATGAGTAGTTACTTCAAGCATGAAGGACCCTTTAGTATTGGAATTGCCTTATAATTATTGTCACGCGTGCGGGGATAGAGTAAGAAATTGACTCGCATACGGTCCATACAGATTAGATCATTACACTGTGGATTGAAGTAGAACCAGGTGAACCAATAACAGACTGCAGAATAAAGTGCAACAGTTACAGAAAAGCTTCAGTACAGGCACACAATAAGGTGCTGGGACCACGCCGAGGTACATTGTGAGATCAATTGTCCATCTTTTGAGAATCATAACGGTGAGGTGGAAGCTGAGACAGAAGAAATTCTGCAGATGCTGAAACCTTTCAGCAGCACACAGAAAATGCTGGAGAAACTCAGCAGGTCAGGCAGTATCTGTGGTGAGGAATAAACGTTTGACGTTTCCGGCAGAGATTCTCCATAGCTGCTGCCCCGTGTGTCTTGGGTTGGAAGCTGTCCTTCAGTGTGGTGGGGCGTGTTTTCGGGCTTCTGTATTTTCTGCCAGTGGGGAGGGGGAGAGGAAGAAGCGAAAAATAAATTATTTTCTTATTCTTGCATGAACCGAGCTGCAGCGAAAAGCTCATTTACATACTGTTCAGACAAATTGTTTCAGTTGTTGCGCCTCCTTGGCTGTGGCGAACACGGTGCTGGACCAGCACAGAGTAGGAACTTGAGGCTCTGAACCCTTTGGGCCGCTGATGTAAACAGGAGCGTGTGCATGGATCCCGTTCCTGAAGTCGATGACCAGCTCTGTTGTCTTGAGGGAATGCGTGTTGTTATAGCACCATTCATCCTTCAGAAGGTGGCGTCAGCGGACCCGATCAAGGGCGACATCCTCATAGAGTTCAGGAAACGAGTTCCTTTAACTTCTTTTGCGTCTTCTTTCAAATTTGGTTCTGCTGCTGTTGGCGCCTGTGACCGACAGTTTAACAGAGCGTTTTCGGGCCGATTGAGCAATCTGGCGCTTTGCTGTCTCCGAGGAGGTCCTGTGAGGCGTTCGGCCTCGAGGCCAAGAAGCTTGAAGACGGGGCGCGAATCTCCACTTCTCACCGACCCCGACAAAGATTGAAACCACTGAGGCCAGCGCGGAAGGCTAGCGAGTGTTCAGCAGCGTCTATTCTACGGGCCCCTCGCTCGTTGCTACCTGCGAAAGGTCTCCGCGTGTGACGGTGTACCCCGTCCCCTCGCTCGCTACTTCCGAAGGAGACCCTTGTTCGAATGGTCTCTCTCGCTCCCTTGGTGCTGCCGGAAGACGGTACTAGAGTCCTGGGTCTAGGGCAAAGTTTAATCGACGCGGATTGTGGGTTAGTCTCTGTAGTTCACGTTATGATGTGTTACTGGTTTCTGGTCCCTCCCTTTTCTGTTGCAATTTTGGGCGACATTGAATCGGAGCGGCCTGCAGATAACAACACTGAGTTGAACTGAATTTTGCCTGGGGTCCTTCAGTTTTGTATTTTAAATTATGTGGTTTTCGCTCGTGTTTTGTTGTTGTTGCAGTTTGAGCGGGTTTTTTTTGCACACGTGGGGTTGATTATTTTATTTGAATAGGTTCCATGTTTTTTTTCTTTTCGTGGCTGTCTTTGGGGAAGAGGAATCTCGGGGCTGTATACTGCGTACCTACTTTGATAATAAATGTACTTTGAACCTTTGAATCCTCTTTCAGTCTTTGAACCACATTACTGAGCTCTCTACCTCCCCCCGTGTACTGGCCAGCGCCTTTTACTTCGTCAAGTGGTCTTTGGGTGCTTGAATGGTGTGAGATGTTGCGAGGAGGGGGATGCCAAGTTGGAGTCTTGCATCCCCTCCCACCGCCGGGGCAGTGTCAGAGATCGTGAAGTGTTTGACGCGAATGGAAACGTGGTCCAAAGATTCTCAGGCCCCGGGTCACTCCCTGCCTCGGTCGGTCGGGGCTTGGCTTTCTTGGACGATACCACCAGGAATCAGAATCAGGTTTATATCGTTGAGTTATCTCCTGAAAAATAATGTTTTGCAGAATCATGTAAGACAAAAACTGCAAGTTACAAACTAGGAGAGCAAATGAAGAATAATAAGGTAGGGTTTATAGGCCATTTATAAATCTGATAGCAGAGTAGAAGCTGGTCCCGAGAGTGAGTCTCAAGTGTCTTGTACCCTCTCCCCGATAGTAGTAACAAGAAGGAGTCATGTCCCAATTGGTGAGGGTCTTAGAGAGTGACAATGCCCTTTTGAGACACGAACACTTGAAGGAGTCCTCGATGGTGCTGAGACTTGTATCCATCGTGATGCAGCTGACTGAGTCTGCAACAGCTTGGGGCTTCTCGCGATCCTGTGCGTTGGAATTCTCGTATCGGGCACTGACACGACCAGTGGGAATGCTCTCCACCGTACATCCGTAGAAATTTGTTGGCGTCTTCGGTGACTACCGGAAACTGCTCGCGGTTCTCCGCAGATCCAGAGGAAGGTGCATCGCGGTGGAAGACCGCTAGGTGGGGGTGTTGTCCACAGATCGGACAGAGACATTTACCCCGATCCTGTTTCATTGATAGTAATACCTGTACTGCGGAGGAACTCAGCGGTCCAGGCAGCATCTATGGAGAAGAGTATAGTCAACACTTCGGGCCGACACCCCTCATTAGGACTGGAAAAAAGAGATGAGGACGTCAGCAGAAGAGGTTGGGGGAAGAGAGGAAGGAGTACAAGATGGTAGGGATAGGTGAAACCGCGGGGGGGGGGGTGGTCATTGAAGTAAAGATTTAGAATGTCAATAGGTAAAAGAAATAAAGGGCTGAAGAAGAAGGAGACTGACAGGAGAGCACAGAAGGCCATGGAAAAAGAGAAGGGGGAGGACACCAGAGGATGGTGACGGACAGATAAAGAGATAAAGTGAAGGAAGGAAAAGGGAATAGGGCATGATGACGGAGGAGTGGGGAGTGAAATTACCAGAAGTTCGAGGAATCGATGTTCATGCCAACAGGTTGGAGGCTACCCAGACGGAATATAAGGTGTTGCTCCTCCAACCTGAGTGTGGTCTCATCGCGGTAGTAGAGGAGGCCGTGGGTTAACATAACAAAAAAAGAGTGACCAGAACTAGAACTTGAACTCGAGCACTCCATAAAAACTGAGTTACTGAGTTAGACTTGGGAATGGGCCCATCCTCCCACCACCAGATTCTACCCCCCCCCCACACACACACAGGACTGATTCACCCATCCACCCGCCCCGTATGTCGTTGGAATGTGGAAGGGTTCGGAACTCCCAGAGGAGACTGGGGGAAGGTGCGTACGCCACACACGGACAAAGGCAGTGGTCGGAATCGAACCACTGGAGCTCTTGGGCGGAAGTAATCAAGAAGATCAATGAAGGCAGGGCCGAACAGGACAACATAAGAACAGGCCCTCCCACCCATACGGCTGTGCCGAATTAATTAACAGTAATCAAACGCCCAACTAAATTAATCCCTTCTGCCAACGTCCTATATCCTTCCATACACTGCACATCCATGTGCTACCTATCTAAGAGCGCAATGAACGCCTCTATTGCATCTACTTCCAGCACCACCCCTGACAGGGCATTCCAGACAGTCACCACTCTCTAAGTAAACCATCGCGCTTCGCATATGGCGCCATATACCGCTACCGCACAGAATCCGATGGTTGGGCCCATTGGAACCGGGTCTGCACCATGGCCCCTCGGTACTGATCCCATCCACATCTCCCTCCTCCAATCTCCATCCCTACTACCCCAAACTGCCCCTCCACCCCGCCGTCCGGCCAGAAAATACGAAAGCCTGAAAGCACGTCCCATCAGAATGAAGGAAAGCTTCTACCCGATTGCTGTAAGACTATTGAACGGTCTCTTGTACAATACGACGGCTTTTAACCTACAATCTACCTCGCCGTGGCCTTTGTATCTTATTGTCTGTCTGCACTCCCCTTCCTCCGTAACTGTATCAGTTCGCTCTGCATTCTTCTAACGTTGTATCTCAATGCTCAGCGTGATGTTTTGATCTGCAGGAACCGTATGCAAGACAAGCTTTTCACTGTGCTAGTGATAGCAATAAACCAATACATCTATTGCTTTAAACTTTCCCCCGTTAACTTAAATGTAAGTTTTAGACACTTCGCGCCACAGAAAACGATACCAGCTATCGAAGGTGGGCGAGTGGCATTGCAGACGGCACACCAAACGAAGCCTCGGCAACATCTTATACAACAGGAACATGACGTCCCAACTCATATCCAGTGCTCCGGTTGATGAAGGCCAGCGACAAACGCTTTCTGCGCCACCCTGTCTACTTTCATATAAAACACAGAAACATAGAAAACCTACAGCCCTTCGGCCCACAAAGCTGTGCCGAACATATCCTTACCTTAGAAATTACCTCGGGTTACCCTCTATTTTTCTGAGCTCCATGTACCTGTCCAGGAGTCTCTTAAAAGACCCTATTGCATCCGCCTCCACCACCATCACCGGCAGCCCATTCCATGCACTCACCACTCTCTGTGCAAAAAACTTACCCCTGACATCTCCTCCGTACCTACTTCCAAGCACCTTAAAACGGTGTCCTCTCGTTCTAGCCATTTCAGCCCTGGGAAAAAGCCTCCGATTATCCACACGATCAATGTCCCTCATCATCTTATCAGGCCACCTCGCATCCTCCGTCGCTCCAAGGAAAAGCTATCTGGGTAGGGCGCAGAATGGAATTATGAGGATATTGCCTGGACCAGAAGTGTGGAGCGATAAGCTAGCAGTGCGTTGTAGGGGTCTTTTGCCTTCAATGGGAAAATGTTAACAAACCTCGCACACTGCTCTTTCCGCTTCTCATTTTGCCAGCGGGTACTCTGGAGTGCTTTTCTGTTGTTTGAACTCATGGGTCCTAACATAGGCGTTCAATCGTGAGCAGCTGGATTGTGGACCGTGCCTGACACAAGTACCTCTGCTATTCCATGGTGAGCAACTACAGCTTTCAGGTGCTGCTGAGGATGCAGAGGACAGCTTGGACTCCTCAACCTTCGTGAGTATTCATTCACAGCGAGAAGATGTTTCTGTCTTTTCATCTAGAAAATGTCTGGGTCTGCAATTTCCCACGGAATGTCTGGGAATTCTGTGGGACAGAGAGAGAGGGCATGGAGATAGGAGGAAGAGGTGAAGAGCTGAAAAAGAGGAACCTAATAGGAGAGAAGAGCGGGCCAGTGGGGAAAGGGAAGGAGACGGAGCACCAGAGGGAGGTGTTGAGAAGAGAAGCGGGGAGAGGAGTAACCAGAATAGGGAATAGAGAAAGGCAGGAAGTGGGGGGGGGCAGCCCTTCTCTCATTCAACCCAAAATGTTTTGCCGATCTTGATGCCAATTTATATTAAATGTTCCATTGTGAATCATCCATATCCCTCCATACTCTTCACTTTTGTGTGTCTGTCTAAAAACGGCACCAGTCTGCTTGTTTCCACGCCCACCCCTGGAAACCCAGTATAGGCATTCACCGTTCTGTGGGTAAAGAACTTGCCCCTCACATTGCCTTTAAATCTCGCCTCTTTAACATTCCCCATTTCTCCTTTTACCGTTACTTTTTATGCTCCACTGTTCCAAGACACCAACAAAAGAACTGCATCTTCCTGCCAAAAGAGTTTCTGAATTCCCGTGCAGAGGACAGTTCCATCAAGGCTGTTGTATTTGCTTGTGTTTCGCACACAACTGTTGATTTATGAAATCCATTTACACCTGCAGAGGTTGAATGGAAAGCAGATTTCATTCAGGTACATTTGCTACCCAGATGTGATGTTAAATCCGAGTACTTGGCAAACCTGGGCCTAGGATTTAACTGATATAAAATTATGATGGGTATAGATAGTGAATGCAAGCAGGCTTTTTCCACTGAGGCAAGGGGAGAAAAAAACCAAAGGACATGGGTTAAGGGTGGGGGGGGGAGTTTAAAGGGAACATCAGGGGGGCCTCTTCACACAGAGGGTGGTGGGAGTGTGGAATGAGCTGCCAGATGAAGTGGTAAATGCGGGCTCACTTTTAACATTTAAGAAAAACTTGGACAGGTACATGGATGAGAGGTGTATGGAGGGTTATGGTCCAGGTGCAGGTCAGTGGGACTAGGCAGAAAAATGGTTCGGCACAGCCAAGATGGGCCAAAAGGCCTGTTTCTGTGCTGTAATGTTCTGTGGTTCTATGGTTCTGTGATTTTTGTTCAGTTTTCTACATGCTTCACATTGCTTTACATAATTTCCCCGCTGTGTGGTCAGACCAGATGGATTGCTGTGTTCTTAGGCGACATTTTTCGATGCCTTGATGTCCTTGGTGGGTTTGACTGCTGATTTTGGCTTGTATAGAGGCAGGAATGACGAGTCTGGAGCTCTCAGGCAGCAAACCATCAAGAATGGCAAGACAGTAAGGAATTGAGTTCGTGAGCTTCGTTTACATCAGCTGGCCATCCGTACTCACAGGACTGCTTGACTTGCCACTGTTCTGGTCTTGTTTCAACTCAGCTCGAACTTCGTCCAGTTTACTGTGTGATGCAGGAAAGCTTTCACCTACCTGAGCAAAGCAGAAATTGGTATCTTCCATGCAGCGGAGTTAGCTTCCGTCCACACGCTTTTGCATGGCACCCCCAGCAGAGTGTCTGCTGTTGTGAAAGATTTGCCGGGAACATCTTCAATATCATAACAGTATATCATAAGCCTTATTCTGGGACTTTGCAGACTTGGAGGTAAGCCGTTCAAGATTTTTGAGCAGAGAAGACTGACAAGTGGTTTCTGGTCTGCTTGGAGTAGGGATTTGGTGCCTATCGGCTGAAGCGTTCACAAACCCACACGAGGGCCAGCGTCCCCTTTGCTGTTTGAGTAACGCTGTTCAGTAAGAGTCAGTACTCTTCAAGCAAATGCTACCGGCTTCCATACACCATTGAGCATTGCTTAAGCACTCCCCCTAAGCCAAAGGCAGAGGGGTCTGCTGAAACCGTGGTTGCTTTGTTCGGATCAAAGAACGCCAACGTTGACGAGAAATTAACTCTGCTTTAAGTGAAAAGAATGACTTCTCCTGTGGTGCGTCCCGGGTCCAAATCTTTCTCTGAGAGAGGAGGTCACGTCGTGGCTTTATTTTCATGCCAAATCTACAATGAACTTTGCTGGAGGATTACAAATACCTGGGGATACGAATTGACAATAAACTGGACTGGTCAAAGAACACTGAGGCTGTCTGCAAGAAGGGTCAGAGCTGTTTCTATTTCCTGAGGAGACTGAGGTCCTTTAACATCTGTCGGACGATGCTGAGGATGCTCTGCGAGTCTGTGGTGGCCAGTGCGATCATGTTTGCTGTTGTGTACTGGGGCAGCAGGCTGAGGGTAGCAGACACCAACAGACTCAAGAAACTCATTCGTAAGGCCAGTGATGTTGTGGGGATGGAACTGGACTCTCTGACGGTGGTGTCTGAAAGAGGATGCTGTCCAAGTTGCATGCCATCTTGGACAATGTCTCCCATCCACTACATAATGTACTGGGTGGGCACAGGAGTACATTCAGCCAGAGACTCATTCCACCAAGATGGAACACAGAACGTCATAGGAAGTCATTCCAGCCTGTGGCCATCAAATTTTACAACTCCTCCCTTGGAGGGCCAGACACCCTGAGCCAATAGGCTGGTCCTGGACTTATTTCATAATTTCCTGACATAATTTACATATTACTATTTAACTATTTATGGTTCTATTACTACTTATTATTTATGGTGTAACTGTAACTAAAAACAATTTCTCCCGGGATCAATAAAGTATGACTATGACTTTGACTAACTTTCCCAATTGGGTTAACATACCAAAGAAACTTCAGATCTCTGATACATTCGTAGCTTGATCCATATTGCTGCCAGTTTGTCTGAATCTGGTTGAATTTCCTCTGAGGACAGTCGCCTCCAACTTTGCAAACTTGCGTTTCTTTTTGTTCAGGGTGGTTCTAGCCTGTTTCAGTTTCTCCAGGGCAGTTTCCACTCTTTTGTCCTGTTCCTCACTTGAGACCGATCAAGGGGAAGGGTGTGTGGGTGGGGAGGGGGGAAGGAAGTGCGAAATTAGGAGGTGATCGGCGGAAGAGGTAAAGGGCGGAGGGAGAAGGAGGCTCACAGGAAAAGACGGTGGAACGTGGAACACAGGGGAGGAGGAGGGGGAACCAGAGAGAGTTGATGTGCAGGCGAGGAGGAGAGATGGGATAAGAACCGAGTCAGAATGGGGACTTTTCTGCAGCCTGCAGGAAGAGTCATAGAGCACCAGGCCCTTGGGCCTAGCCAAACTTCTCTTAAATGTGAGGAACAAATATACAGTGGGAAGAGCACAACAACAGCCAGTGGGGTGGGTTGAATTGTGTCTATCTTAATGCTAGAAGTATCGGGAACAAAGGTGATGATCTCCTCTGCAGTCCTCACAATACTTTGTATGGACTTGTGGTCAGTAGCCTTCCAGTTCCCGATGCAGCTGGTCAGAAAATCGGGTGAGACTGGAAATAGAGGCCGTGGGTTAAGGATGAAAGGTGAAATGCTTCAGGGGAACATGAAGGGAGACTTCCGCACTCAGAGGGCTGTGAGAGTGTGGAAAGAGCTACCCGTGGAAATGGTGGATGCGGGTTTGATTTCGTGATATAAAAGAGGTTCGGATAAGGACATGGATGGGAGGGGGCACGGTGGGCAGATCGAGGGGAATAGGCAGAACAATAGTTCGGCATGGACTAAGTAGGCCAACAGGCCTGCTTCTGTGTTGTGGTGCTCTGTGACTCTGATGAAACTGGGACGTGGGTCAGTACAGGAAACTACGAAGTTCTGGCATTATAGAGACTTGGCTGTCACAAGGGTAGGACTGGACAGTCCGGGCCGTAGATGCTTCAAAATGAACAAGAGGGGAGGTTGAAGAGGAGAGAATCACAGCTAATCAGGGATAGAATCACAGTTCACAAAATGGAGAACATCGTGGAGGGTTCGTATACTGAGTCAATATGGTGGGGGGGGGGGGGGGAATGGTGGAAGCCAGAACCAGGACGGGAGCAATCACTCTATTCGAAGTACTCTATAGATTTCCCAATAGCAAAGAAGATATCGCGGCACGGATCAGGAAGCAGATTTTGGACAGGGTTATTGTCATAGATAACTTCAACTTCTTTAATATTGATTGACGCCTCTTCAGTGCAAAATGTTACCATGGGGCGTAATTTTTTGGTGTGACCAGGAAGCCTTCATAAGGACATGGGAGCAGGATAGGCCATTCAATACGAACATGTCTGATGTTAGACTCATAGACTCATCTCCACTTACCTGCTTTTTCTCTACAGCTCTTAATTCCCCTAGTATGCAAACGTCTATCCACCTCCTTTCACAATATGCAGACAAGCAACTAGAGGAGAGGCATTACTAGATCTGTTACTCGGCAATGAACTTGATCGGGTGACAGATCTTTCAGCGAGAGACCATTTGAGAGAAAGTGACCACAGCTGCCTGACCTTAGAGAGGGACAGGAGCAGACGGTATGGGAAAGTATTTAATTGGAGGAGGGAGAAATATGATGACAATAGGCAGGAACTTTGGAGTGTGAATTCGGCTCAGAAGTACTCGCTGTAATGCACAACAGAAACGTAGGGAGTACTTGCACTGGGTTCTGGATGGGTTTGTCCCATTGAGGTAGGGATGGATGAGACATTGAAGGAACAATATTTGATAACAGAAGTGGAACATCTGGTCTACAAGAAGAAGGAAGTTTTTTCAATGTTTAGGAAGCAGATATCAGATAGGACTCTAGGGAATTGCAAATGACCAGGAAGGAACTCAAGAATAGACTAGTGCGTTCATAAGAAGACGTTGGCGAAATCCCGAAAGCGTTCTGTACGTCTGTGAACAACAGGAGGATGGCCAGAGTGAGGTAGTGCCGATAAGGGATACAAAAGGCAACACGTTCCTGGAGCTGGAGGAGGTAGGAGAGGTCATTGATGAATATCTGCTTCAGTATTCACCAGTTAGAGAGACCTCAACAAATGTGAGGACAGCGTAACACCGGCGAATGAGCTAGAACATGTCGACGTTAAGAAGCAGGGTGTGCAAGAACATTTGAAAAAGATTTGGATAGAAAAGTCCCCTGGACCGAATAGGTCATGCCCCAAATTGCCACAAGAAGAGATTGCTGCTCCTTTGGCAATGTTCTTTGCATCCCGACTGGCACAGGAGTAGTACAAGACGATTGGAGGTTGACAGGTGTTATTCCTTTGTTCAGGAAAGGGAGTAGGGATACTTCTGAGGATCAGTGAGTCTTAGTTTAATGTTGGGCAAACTCCTGGAGAGGATTCTTACAGACAGGATTTAGGAGTATTTGGAGAAGCATAATCTGATTAGGAATAGTCAGCATGTTTTTGCGTGGGGCAGATCATGACTCACCAGCCTGACTGATGTCTTTGAGGAAATGAAAAAAAAACATTAACGAAGGTAGAGCAATGGATGGGGTGTGTATGGATTTTAGCAAGGCCTTCGGTAAGGTTCGATGGTTGGCTCGTTCGGAAAGTCAGGAACCATGGGATCCAAGGAAACGGCTGCGTGGATTTCGAAATGGCTTGCCCACAAAAAGCAGAGAGTGGTAATAGATGGAAGTATTCTTGCTTGGTGGTCGATGACTAATAGTGTTCCACAGAGGTCCATTCTGGAATCCCTGCACTTACAGTGGGACATCGATAGGATACAGAACTGGGCTGAGAAGTGGCAGATGGAGTTCAAGCCGGGTAAGTGTGAAGTGGTTCATTTCGGTAGGTCAGATTTGAAGACAGACTATAATAGTAATGGTAAGACTCTTGGCAGTTTGGAGGATCAGCGAGATCTTGGAGTCCGTGTCCTTGGGACACTCTAGGCGGCTGTGCCGGTTGACAGTGTTGTTAAGAAAGCATATGGTGTGATCCCCTTCATCAACCGTGGGACTGAGTTCAAGAGCCGTGAGGTAATGTTATAGCTATATATACGTTGGTTCGACCCCACTTGGAGTACTGTGCTCAGTTCTGGTCAGCTCACTACAGGGAGGATGTGGATACTATAGAGAGAGTACAGAGGAGATTTACAAGGATGTTGCCTGGATTGGGGAGCGTGCCTTATGAGAATAGGTTGAGTGAACTTGGCCTTTTCTCCATAGAGTGACGGAGGATGAGAGGTGACCTGATAGAGGTGTATAAGATGATGAGAGGCATTGATCATGTGAATAGCCAAAAGCTTTTTCCCTCGGCTGAAATGGCTAACACGAGGGGGCATAGTTTTAAGGTGCTTGGAAGTAGGTACAAGGGGGATGTCAGAGGTAAGTTCTTCACACGGAGAGTGGTGAGTGTGTGGAATGCGCTGCCGGCGGCGGTAGTAGAGGCGGATACAACAGGGTCTTTTAAGAGATTCTTAGATAGGTACATGGAGCTTAGAAAAATAGAGGGCTATGTGGTAGGGAAATTCGAGGCAGCTTCTAGAGTAGGTTACATAGTCGGCACAACATTGTGGGCCGAAAGGCCTGTACTGTGCTGGGAATTTCTATGTTCAATAAATAAGGTAGATAACCAGCGCCTTTATGCCAGGGCAAAAACTGCTAATATCTGTGATCATTAGTTTAAGTAGACAGTCAGATATTTTTCCCACGATGGAAATAATTAATAGGAGAAGGCATAATTTTAAGGTGATTGAAGGAAAAAAGGTGGGAGACGGGATATCAGCGTAGACTTCTTTTGCACAGGGTGGAGGGAACATGGAACACACTACCAGGAGCGATGTTAGAGACAGACATATTAAGGACAGCTAAGAGACTCGGAAAGCACGTGGGTGAAAGAAAAATGGAGAATGGAGGCTATGTAGGAAGAAAGGGTAAGGTCGATAGTGGAGTAAGTCAAAAGATCGGCTCTTCCTCAGGGACTGAAGAGCCTGTGCTGTGCTGTTCTATCTTCCAGATCTCTCTGCATCCCCTCCAGCTCGACAATGTCTTACCTATAAAGGGATGCCCAAATCTGCACACAGCACACCAGAGACCGACAGTGCTGAGGCTAGTCTTGTGGGACAGTGGGGGTCTAGCCACAGTAAGTCATCGATCCCCGTTCTAGATGATGGGGAAGAGGGGTGGGGTACTGACAAGGTTGGATTGATTTTTGCATAATAAGGGATGTAAGGGTTACGGGGAAAAGGCAGAGGTGAGTCCATATCCAGATCAACTATGATCTTATTGAATGGCGGAGCAGGCTCGACAGGCCGGCTGTCCTGCTCCTGCTCCTGTTCCTATTCCTTATGTTCTTATGTTATGTAGTGCGTGTGGATGACTGAGCTGTGGAAGCATTCGGTGTGTGTGTGTGTGTGTCTGTGTGTGTGTCTGTCTGTCTGTCTGTCTGTGCGCACGCGCGTGTGCATATGTGTGTGTGTGTGTGTGTGTGTGTGTGTGTGTGTGTGTGCGTGTGTGTGTGTATCAGTCTGTCTGTGTGTGTATGTGCTTGTGTGTGTTTTATGTATCTGTACTTTGTGTCATTGTGCATGTCTGTCTGCTGCTTTCGTGTGTGATGGGGTGGGGGAGTCTTTCGCTGCGTGCACATGAGTGGAAAGGTGCCTGTGTGTGCGTGTCAGTGTAGGTATCTGTGAATGTGTGTTTGTGAATGAGTGTGTATATGACCGACTGTGTGGCTGTATGTCAGTGTGTGTGTGTCGATGTGAGTGTCTTTGTGTTAGTGTGTCTGTGCGTGCCTTTTTCTGTATGTTCGTGTTTGTGCGTGAGAGACCCCTGTTTCCATCCAGGGGGTCAGTGTGGACATGGTGAAGGATTACAAATATCTGGGGATACGAATTGACAATAAACTGGACTGGTCAAAGAACACTGAGGCTGTCTACAAGAAGGGTCAGAGCCGTCTCTATTTCCTGAGGAGACTGAGGTCCTTTAACATCTGTCGAATGATGCTGAGGATGTTCTACGAGTCTGTGGTGGCCAGTGCTATCATGTTTGCTGTTGTGTGCTGGGGCAGCAGGCTGAGGGTAGCAGACACCAACAGAATCAACAAACTCATTCGTAAGGCCAGTGATGTTGTGGGGATGGAACTGGACTCTCTCACGGTGGTGTCTGAAAAGAGGATGCTGTCCAAGTTGCATGCCATCTTTGACAATGTCTCCCATCCACTACATAATGTACTGGATGGGCACAGGAGTACATTCAGCCAGAGACTCATTCCACTGAGATGCAACACAGAGCGTCATAGGAAGTCATTCCTGCCTGTGGCCATCAAACTTTACAACTCCTCCCTTGAAGTTGTCAGACACCCTGAGCCAATAGGCTGGTCCTGGACTTATTTCATAATTTCCTGACATAATTTACATATTACTATTCAACTATTTATGGTTCTATTACTATTTATTATTTATGGTGCAACTGTAACGAAAACCAGTCTCCCCCGGGATCAATAAAGTATGACTGCGACTATAAATTGTCTGTGTCTCTGTGCGGGAGGGCGGGTCGTGAGAGAGTGGATTTGTCTCTGTGACTGTGTGTGATCGAGAGTATGCATGTGACTGAGAGAGTGTGTATATGTATGTCTGGGTGTGTTTTTCTGTGTATCTCCGCGTGTGTATCTGTGTGTCTGTGTCTACGTTTGTGTCCGTGTGTGACTGAATGTTTATCTGGCTGCAGGTGAGTGTAAGTGTGTGAATGAGAGAGAGGGGCAGTGCGTGTCAGTGAGAAACAGGGAGAGACAGAGAGAGAGAAAGCCTCTCGATGACAGAGTGTAGAAATGCTCAAATGTGTCGTTTACCCCTCCTCGGACCGTCTTTAGATTGACGCGCTGGAAGATCAGAGAGTGCCGACAGTCACATCTCTCTCCAGTAAAGAAAGTGAAACAGCCAGCAGAGCTATGAGGGAGGAGGTTAGACACCGGCGTGCGTCAAGGCTGTGTGCTAAGCTCTCTTCTGTACTCACTTTTCACCCATGACTGCGTTAATGTAAATGGTTATAACTCCATAATCAAGTTCGCAGACGACACCACAGTGGGTGGCCTGATCAGAGGGGATGACGAGACGGCCTACAGGGATGAAGTCCAGCACCTGGCCGGGTGATGTACCGACAACAGCCTGCCCCTTAACACCCAAAAGACCAAGGAGATCATTGTGGACTTCAGGCGTGCTAGGAGCCACACTCACGTCCCCAACTACATCAACGGAGCTGTAGTGGAGCGTGTATCAAACTTCAAATTCCTTGGTGCCCACATTTCCAAGGATCTCACCTGGTCCCCGAATTCCTCCATTCTGATCCAAAAGGCGCAACAGCGCCTTTATTTCCTGCGGAGCATCAAGAAAGCTCACCTCTGTCCCAGGATACTGACGGACTTTTACCGTTGTACAATTGAGAGCATACTCACCAACTGCATCTCAGCGTGGTATGGCAATTGTCCCGTATCGGACCGCAAAGCACTCCAGCTGGTGGTGAAAACTGCCCAGCGGATTATCGGCACCCAATTGCCCACCATTGAGAACATCTACCATAAACGCTGCCTGGGCAGGGTGAAAAGCATTATCAGGGATGCATCTCACCCTAACCATGGATTTTTTACTTTCCTCCCATCCGGTAGGCGCTACAGGAGCCTCCGCTCCCGCACCAGCAGGCACAGGAAGAGCTTCTTCCCTGAGGCTGTGACCCTGCTGAACCTCACATCACAGCGCTAAGCAGTATTGCACCCGTATTGTACTGTCTCAGTACTTGTATATTTGTGTGCTGTAGCACTTACTTTTTATTCGCTGTTATTTTGTAAATAACACTATTCTTTGCATTTCTGGTTAGATGCTAACTGCATTTCATTGGTTTTGTATCTGTACTCGGCACAATGACAATAAAGTTGAATCTAATCTAATCTAATCTAATCTAATCTAATCTAATTAATCTAATGATGGACCCAGAGTGAAAGAGAGAGTCTGTGAGACAGAGATTGTGTGTGAGAGAGTGTGTGTGAGAGAGAGAATGTGCGTGAGAGAGAGTTTGTGTGAGAGAGAGTGTGTGAGAGAGTTTATGTGAGAGAAAATGTGTTGCACTTTGGAAGGTCAAATGTAAAGGGACGAGTTAATGACAGGGTCTTTGGCAACGTTGACCTAAAGAGGGCAGTCAGAATCACCTCCACCACATCCTGAGAGTGGTCACACATGCAGATCGGTGCTAAAGAAGGCTCGCCTTCATTGGTTAAGTACAAGAGTCAGAAAGTCATATTGCAACTATATGGAACGTGTCACACCACAGTTTGAGCACTGTGCGCCCTTCCGGACGACTCATTACAGGACGGTGGGGCGGGGGGAGGGGGCTTTGGAGAAGGTGAAAGAGAGTTCGACCGGGATGCGCTCTGCATTAGAGGGCATCGGCTACAAGGAGAGGTCGGGGAGGCTGATGCAATATGTTTTCAGGCTTCTGCCCGACGAGAAGGGTGAAAAGAGAGTATGTCCGGTGTGAGAGAGGTCTTTGATTATTCTGGCTGCTTTCCCGAGGCAACGGAGAGGAGACTGCTTTTCGTGATGTGCTGAGCTGTGTCCGCAGCTCTGCGGTTTATTGCTGATCTGTGCGTCCGGACAGAGTGCAAAGTATATTGATAAACGTCGTTAAGAGTCAACAGTGACAATACTGATTTTATAGCCCCCTGGGGAAGTAAAAGCATTGTTGTGTGCTTTTCTTAAATTTTCTTTCTTTATTTATTCATTTATTTATTTATTGAGATACAGCATGGAATAGGCCCGAGCCACGCTACCCAGCAGTCCCCAATTTAATCCTAGCCTAATCACGGGACAGTTTACAATGACCGATAATCCTACCAACCGATACGCCTTTGGAGGATGGGCAGAAACCGGAGCGCCCGGAGGAAACCCACTTGGTCACGGGGAGAACGTACAAACTCCTTACAAACAGCGCGGGGTCTGAACCTGGGTCACTGGTGATATATATAGCGCTGTGCTAGCCAGCTCGCTATAGTGCCGCCCTACTTTCTTGGACGTGATATCTACACCCTTCGACCATGGCTCGGTGATGTTGTCTCTTAGGAACTTAATGCTCTCAACCCTCTGGACCTCAGCGACCATCACACATATAAGAGTGCGCCCCTTCCTTCCTGAAGCAATGGCCGGCTCTTTTGTTTTGCTAACACTGAAGGAAAGTTTGTTGCCATGACCACACGTCACTTGGTTCTTAATCTCTTTCCTGCATTCGATGACTCATTGTTATTTGAGTAAGCCCCACTATGATGATATCAAGCAAAACACACAAAATGCTGGTGAACGCAGCAGGCCAGGCAGCATCTATAGGAAGAGGTACAGTCGACGTTTCGGGCCGACACCCTTCGTTAGGACTAATTGAAAGAAGAGATAGTAAGAGATTTGAAAGGGGAGGGGGAGATCCGAAATGATAGGAGAAGACAGGAGAGGGAGGGATGAAGCTAAGAGATAGAAAGTTGGTTGGCAAAAGGGAGACAAGTCTGGAGAAGGGAGAGGATCATTTGAACGGGAGGTCTAGGGTGAAAGAAAAGGGAAGGGGAGGACCAGAGGATGGAGAGCAGGCAACGAGTTATTGTGAGAGGGACAGAGAGGGAAAAAGAGAGAAAAGGGGGGGGGGGGGGGATAATAAATAAATAAATAAATAAATAAATAAATACCTACATACATACATAAATAACAGATGCGGTAAGCGGGGAGGAGGGGCATTAATGGAAGTTAGAGAAGTCAATGTTCATGCCATCAGGTTGGAGGCTACCCAGACGGAATATAAGGTGTTGTTTCTCCAACCAGAATGTGGTTTCATCTTTACAGTAGAGGAGGCCGTGGATAGACATATCAGAATGGGAATGGGACGTGGAATTAAAATGTGTGGCCACTGGGAGATCCTGCTTTCTCTGGCGGACAGGGCGTAGGTGTTCAGCGAAACGATCTCCCAGCGTGCATTGGGACTCGCCAATATATAGAAGGCCACATCGGGAGGACCAGACGCAGTATATCATCCCAGCCGACTCACAGGTGAAGTGTCGCCTCACCTGGAAGGACTATCTGGGGCCCTGAATGGTGGTAAGGGAGGAAGTGTAAGGGCATGTGTCGCACTTGTTCCGCTTAGAAGGATAAGTACCGATAGGGAGATGGGTGGGGAGGGATGGGGGGACGAATAGACAAGGGAGTCGTGTAGGGAGCGATCCCTGCAGAAAGCAGAGAGGGGGGTGGAGGGAAAGATGTGCTTAGTGGTGGGATCCCGTTGGAGGTGGAGGAAGTTACGGAGAATCATATGTTGGACCCGGAGGCTGGTGGGGTGTTAAGTGAGGACAAGGGGAACCCTATTCCTAGTGGGGTGGCGGTAGGATGGGGTAAGAGCAGATGTGCGTGAAATGGGAGAGATGCGTTTGAGAGCAGAGTAGATGGTGAAGGAAGGGAAGCCCCTTTCTTTAAAAAAGGAGGAAATCTCCCTCGCGCTGGAATGAAAAGCCTCATCCTGAGAGCAGATGCAGCGGAGACAGAGGAATTGCGAGAAGGGGATGGCATTTTTGCAAGAGACAGGGTGGGAAGAGGAATAGTCCAGATAGCTGCGAGAGTCAGTAGGCTTATAGTAGACATCAGTAGATACGCTGTCTCCAGAGATTGAAACACAGCAAGAACAGGAAAACAGATTATTATCTGAAGGGTGAGCAAAACAGGACAACAGATTATTATCTGAATGGTGGAGCAAGAACAGGAAAACGAATTATTATCTGAATTGTAGCCGATTAGGAAAAGGGGAGGTGCAACGAGACCTGGGTGTCATTGTACACCAGTCATTGAAAGTGGGCATGCAGGTACAGAAGGCGGTGAAAAAGGCGAATGGTATGCTGGCATTTATAGCGAGAGGATTCGAGTACAGGAGCAGGGAGGTACTACTGCAGTTGTACAAGGCCTTGGTGAGACCACACCTGGAGTATTATGTGCAGTTTTGGTCCCCTAATCTGAGGAAAGACATTCTAGCCATAGAGGGAGTACAAAGGAGGTTCACCAGATTGATTCCTGGAATGGCAGGACTTTCATATGATGAAAGCCTGGATCGACTAGGCTTATACTCTATGGAATTTAGAAGATTGCGGTGGGATCTGATTGAAACGTATAAAATTCTAAAGGGATTGGATAGGCTAGATGCAGGAAGATTGTTCCCGATGTTGGGGAAGTCCAGAACGAGGGGTCACAGTTTGAGGATAAAGGGGAAGCCTTTTAGGACCGAGATGAGGAAAACCTTCTTCACACAGAGAGTGGTGAATCTGTGGAATTCTCTGCCACAGGAAACAGTTGAGGCCAGTTCATTGGCTATAATTAAGAGGGAGTTAGATATGGCCCCTGTGGCTAAAGGGATCAGGGGGTATGGAGACAAGGCAGGTATAGGGTTCTGAGTTGGATGATCAGCCATGATCGTACTGAATGGCGGTGCAGGCTCGAGGGGCCGAATGGCCTACTCCTGCACCTATTTTCTATGTTTCTATTTTTCTATGAAACAGGAAAATCAAGAAAGGGGAGGGAGATATCAGAAATGGACCAGGTAAACTTGAGGGGAGGGTGAAAGTTGGAGGCAAGGTTAATGAAGTCAGTGAGCTCAGCGTGCGTGCAGGAAGCAGCCGCAATGCAGTCGTCGATTGCAGCGAAGGAAAAGTGGGGGACGGATACCAGAATAGTCAGCATGCGTGCAGGACGCAGCAATATCATCTGCAAATTTGTATGTGGAGTCAGAACAGAATCTGGACATGCGGTAATGAGTGTGCAGGGAGTAGAGTAGGGGATTGTGGAGCACCGGTGATGAGAATAATGGTGGAGTTGTTGCTGCCTATTCTTAATTGTTATCGGAAGCTGATTACGAAGTCGTGGATCCAGATCCAGGAGGAGGAAATAACTCCCAGAGTCTGAAGTTTGGTGATGAAGTTACTTGTAATAATAATTTTGAAAGTAGAGCTACGGTCAATAAACAATAGTCTAATGTAGATATCTGTGCTATCCAGGTGACTGTAGGGCCGGAGAGATTACCGCAGAGTAGGTGAAAAGGTTAGTACTTCATCGTTGGTTGAAGGACCATAACTGTATTACTGTGCTGCGCTCTATAATTTAACCCTCAAGCTCCGGCTGTCATATGGGGGGGGGGGCGTTGGTATGGACCCAAATGCAAGACACAGACAATGAAGTATTAGGAACAGGATTAGGCTTGTCAAGCAGGCAAGGGAAGTGGGGAAGAAATGACGCTGGACAAGACACAGGCCCAGGACGAGACTAGAATGCAGGGCATGGGCTAGGACATGGACAAGAAACACGGAACCCGGACAAGGAACTAGGAGCAAGGAACTCCGGAACCAGGGCCTGGACAAGGACCCAGAACTTGGGTCTGGGTTGGGACTTGGAACCCGGGTCTAGGTTAGGACCCGTGACTAGGATCTAGGCAAGGACAGGACGTGGCTACAGAACAGGACGTGGAACTCCAGCACAGGACGAGGCACATGGACAGGACGAGAACACAAAGCCTTGACTTGGAGAGGACGAGGTTCTTGGACGTGGCTTGGACAGGAGGAGGGAACTCCAGCACCGGGCTTGGCGAGGTACTCCTGGGCTCGGCGAGGCACACGGACAGGAAGAGAACACGAAGCCATGACTTGGTCGAGGAAGACAGGTACGCAGAACACAGAGCCTTGGTCTTGAGAGACAGGAACACAGAACACGGAGCCTTGGTCTTGGGAGACAGGTACGCAGAACATGGAGTCTTGGTAATCTTGGGAGAGAAGAACACATAACAAAAAGCCGGGACCCCTCCGTGGGAACAGGGCGTAAGGACAGGACTCCTACACAGACTGCTGAAAACGATGAGACGGTTCGAACACAAGGTAGTGGCAAACGGCCGGACCTACCTAACGAAGGCGTGGAAACAGAGACATAGAACATAGAATAGTACAGGCCCTTCGGCCCACAATGTTGCGCCGACCCTCAAACCCTGCCTCCCATATAACCCCCACCTTAAATTCCTCCATATACCTGTCTAGTAGTCTCTTAAACTTTATTAGTGTATCAGCCTCCATCACTGACTGAGGTAGTGCATTCCACGCACCAACCACTCTGAGTAAAATACCTTTCTGTAATATCCCCCTTGAACTTCCCACACCTTACCTTAAAGCCATGTCCTCTTGTATTGAGCAGTAGTGCCCTGGGGAAATGGTGCTGGCTATCCACTCTATCTATTCCTCTTAATATTTTGTACATCTCTATCATGTCTCCTCTCATCGTACTTCTCTCCAAAGAGTAAAGCCCTAGCTCCCTTCATCTCTGATCATAATCCATACTCTCTAAACCAGGCAGCATCCTGGCAAATCTCCTCTGTACCCTTTCCAATGCTTCGACATCCTTCCTATAGTGAAGCGACCAGAACTGGACACAGTACTCCAAGTGTGGCCTAACCAGAGTTTTATAGAGCTGCATCATTACATCGCGACTCTTAAACTCTATCCCTCGACTTATGAAAACTAACACCCCATAAGCTTTCTTAACTACCCTATCCACCTATGAAGCAACTTTCAGGGATCTGTGGACATGCACCTCCAGATTCCTCGGCTCCTCCACATTACCAAGTATCCTGCCATTTACTTTGTACTCTGCCTTGGAGTTTGTCCTTCCAAAGTGTACCACCTCACACTTCTCCGGGTTGGACTCCATCTGCCACTTCTCAACCCACTTCTGCATCCTATCAATGTCCCTCGGTAATCTTCGACAATCCTCTACACTATCTACAGCACCACCAACCTTTGTGTCGTCTGCAAACTTGCCAACCCACCCTTCTACCCCCACATCCAGGTCGTTAATAAAAATCACGAAAAGTAGAGGTCCCAGAACAGATCCTTATGGGGCACCACTAGTCACAATCCTCCAATCTGAATGTACTCCCTCCACCATCACCCTCTGCCTTCTGCAGGCAAGCCAATTCTGAATCCACCTGGCCAAACATCCCTGGATCCCATGCCTTCTGACTTTCTGAATAAGCCTACCGAGACAGTTCCAAGCAATGAAAGACAGTTCCTTACCCAGACACAGCAAAGCTCCGGTCTTGCTCCGGCAGTAGAACTTGATGGTGAGAATAGGCAAGAACACAGGCGAAAGGCTACAGAAGGAAAGGAAGGGAAGAGTCCAGCAACTGAAGCTGAACCCAGGAGCTGTTTATGGAGCCAGCCCAAAATCAGAATCATGTGCCTCAATTAAGGCCCACAACTGGGCAAGGGGAAACCGGAAAACCTGGAATACGGATCGATGGACCGGACCGTGAACCGGAATGCGGATTTCACGGACCGGACCATGACACCGGCAATGTACTGGTGAATCGTCCCTGCCCCTCTCCAGCTTAATTCACACTTCCTGTGACGGGTCGACCAAGACTGTACGCAAACAGTCTCACCAACGTCTTATGCAACTCTAACAATGCTCCTGACCAACAAAGGCAAATGTGCCAAACATCTTCTTCGACGCCTTATCCAATTATATACCAAACTGTGAAGGGATTCGGGATTCTCCACTGATATCTGTCGAAACAAGTAGCAGATAGAAACATAAAAACATAGCAACATAGAACATAAGTGCAGGAGTAGGCCATTCGGCCCTACGAACCTGCACCGCCATTCAGTACAATCATGGCTGATCATCCAACTCAGAACCCTGTACCTGCCTTCTCTCCATACCCCCTGATCCCTTTAGCCACAAGGGCCATATCTAACTTCCTCTTAAATATAGCCAATGACTGACCTCAACTGTTTCCTGTGGCAGAGAATTCCACAGATTCACCACTCTCTGTGTGAAGAAGTTTTTCCTCATTTCGGTCCTAAAAGGCTTCCCCTTTATCCTCAAACTGTGAGCCCTCGTTCGGGACTTCCCCAACATCGGGAACAATCGTCCTGCATCTGCCTGTCCAATCCCTTTAGAACTTTGTACGTTTCAATCAGATCCCCCCTCAATCTTCTATATTCCAGAGAGTATAAGCCTAGTCGATCCAGTCCTTCGTCATATGAAAATCCTGCCATCCAAGGAATCAATCTGGTGAACCTTCTTTGTACTCCCTCTATGGCAAGAATGGCTTTCCTCAGATTAGAGAACCAAAACTGCACACATTTCTCTAGGTGTGGTCTCACCAAGGCCTTGTACAACTGCAGTAGTACCTCCCTGCTCCTGTACTCGAATCCTCTTGCTATGAATGCCAGCATATCATTCGCCTTTTTCACCGCCTGCTGTACCTGCATGCCTGGAATCTGGAACACTGCACAGAGCATCCGTGGGAGGGAGAATAGACCCTCGATGTTTTGGGTCGAGACCCTTCACCTTCAGCAGAGCAAGATTCACGACTGTCCGATTTCCATCCCCCTCTCCAGGTGCTGCCCGACAAATAAATCCTCCAGCGCTTTGCAAGCTGCCCCTGAGAACTCTGAGTCCTCCGTCACGCTAACCAACTAACGACCCTCTCTCGACTTAACTCCCACCCTTCCTGATAACCTCCTTGAAGAGGGCAGTGGTGAACTTGCCTCCTTAGGTGACCTGATCTCCCAGCATCCGCCTCTGGTCGGTCGTCTTCTTGATGTTTCCCATTGTAATGGAGCTGGTTGAGCCCTCGCAGACTATTGTGGTTATCTGCACTGAATCCTCCATACCAGGGTCAAATGTAAAAGGCTCTCCACCATAAAATTGTAAAAAAAAAGCTAGTATCTTTAATGATGTCACAAGCTCTAAATATAGTTCAGGCGCTAGTGCCTTTGTGATTGCATCAATGCGTTGGGCCCCGGATAAATCCTCTGGTGAAGTTTGCTCAAGTATTTGGTGACTCAGTAGGTTGGGGGAGGGAGCTGCGATATCTGGGGAACTGTGAATTTGAATGATTGGTCTGTGTTGGTAGAAGTGATTCAAAGGGCTTCAGAGAAAGGGGAAGGAACCGAAACACTGGGCTGAAGGAGAACAGAGATTGCCTGAGAAAATGTGCGGATGGCGAACCCAGGAGCCGGTTCTCACACTCGAAAGGGCGGTGGGACCCGTGACGCTGTACACAACTGACTTCTAGTGCAGCAGGGGGACGCACGAAAATGTGCGAACAGCGGAAGAGGTCAGGATCGAACCTGTGTCTCAAGGTTCAAAGTAAATTTATTATCAATACAGATAAGTTGCCATATACGATCTCGATTCTTCTTATGCAGGCATTTACGAGGAGAAAAGGAATAGATCAGAATTGGACGTAAAATAATACATAAACTGAAAGACTGACAAAAGTTCGTTGTGCAAAAGACTGCAAATAAAAATGATACTCAGAACATAAGATGATAAACATAGGAGCAGAATTAGGCCATTAGGCCCATCAACTCTGCTCTGACATTCCATCATGGCTGATATTTATCATTCCTCTCAACCCCATTCTCCCGCTTTCTCCGCATGACCTTTGACACCCTGACTAATCAACAACCTGTCAACCTCCTCTTTAAGTAAAGTACAAAGTTCAAAGTTCGTTACATTTATTATGAAAGTATGTATAAATTAGACAACCTTGAGATCCGTCTGCTTACTGGCAGCCACAAAACACGAACCTGAACGAACCCAATTAAAACAAAAATGCGCAGAGTGAGAAAAATAACCCAATGGGCAGAGTGGAAAAAAACACACAAATCCTGCAAGCAAAAACGAGCAACAGGAGCGCGTCCATTGACGCAAAGTCTGGAGGAGTTGGAGTAGGCCCATGGCCTCAGCCTCAGTTCATTACACACAGGCCCAAAAATACTTAATAACCTCGCACCCGCAGCTATTTCTGGCAATGATTCACTACCCTGTGGCTGAAGCAATTTGTCCTCAGCTCTGTTCTGAAAGAACATAACGCTACTCTGAAGCTGTGCTGTCTGGTCCGAGACCTCCCCTCTATAGGAAACATCCTCTCCATATCCACTCTCTCTGAGCCTTTCAATTATTTTACGTTTTAATATAAAACCCCTCGCCCCCTCCACCTATTTTTCTAAAATCCAGCGAGCCATCAAGCGCTCCCCGTGCGTCAACCCTTTTATTCGCGTGATCATTCTGGTGAAACTCCTCTGGACCCCCACCTATGTCAACAAATTCTTTTTTTTTAGGTAGGATTTGTTGGCAAAATTGCTGACAATATTCCAACGCAAACACGAGGAAATCCGCAGATGCTGGAAGTTCAAGCAACACCCACAAAATGCTGGTGGAACGCAGCAGGCCAGACAGCATCCATAGGAAGAAGCACAGTCGACGTTCCGGGCCGAGACCCTCCGTCGTTCGTTCATTTTGTGTGTGCTGCCACATTATTCCAAGTGTGGTCTGAACGTAGGTCGTACAATCAGTTCAGAGCTATGGTGAGAGAAGTTATCCACGCCAGGTCAGAAGCCGGCTTTAGGGTAGTAACTGCTCCTGAAGCTGCTGGTGTGGAACCTAAAGTTCTTCTGCCCCCTGCCCGGTAATAGCAGCAAGGAAAAGGCGTGGCCTGGATGGTGGAGATCTTTGATGATGGGTGCTGTCTTCTTCTGACAGCGCCCCATGTAATTGTACTCTGGGGTGGGGATGGCTTTGCCTATGATGGACTGATCTGTATTCACCACTTTCCGTAGACTTCTCTGTTGCTGGCCATTGGTATCTCCGCACCAGGACATGACATAACCGGTCCGGATACACTGTGCATCCATAGACCTTAGTCAAAGTTTTTCGTGGCATGCCCAATCTACGCAAACGTCTGAGAAAGTAGGGGCCCTCGCGTCTTGTTTCTGATAACACTTACATGCTGATCCCAGGACACATCCACTGATATGATAACACAAGGAACGTTCACCGACTTGCTTAAGGATTTTAGATGAAGTGACCAAGAAAGTCGAAGGGTCGGGAAATAACAATGCAAAAACAGGCCCTTCGGCCCAGGGTGCTGTGCCTAATTAATTAAACTAATAATCCACACATAACTAAACTAATCCCTTCTGCCTAAGCAACGTCCATCTCCCTCCATTCCCTGCACATTTATGTGTCTGTTTAACAGCCTCTTAAACACCTCTGTCGTATCTACCCCTGGTAATATTGGCACTCATTACCGTGTGTTAAAAAAATTGCCTCATACATCTCCTGTTAATATACCGGCTATCACCCTAAATGCATGCCGTCTGATCTTAGACCTTTACACCCTGGGAAAGGAAGATAGATACCGGCTGCCCACTGTGTGCCTGTCACAATCTCATAAACCTCCATCTGGTCGCCTCTCAGCCTCCGCCTCTCCAGAGAAAACGGCTCGCCTGTCCAACCCCTCCTTACAGCTCATATCCTCCAACCCAGGCAGTAGCCTGGCGAACCTCTTCTGCACCCTCTCCAAAGCCCCCACACCCTGCTGCAGCAGGGCGACAAGGGTTGCAGTAGGTTAAAAGGTCGACATGAGATCGTGGGCCGAATGACTGCACTGATCTGTGTTCTATGTTCTGTCTTCTGTGTTCTGTTCTGTTTATTCTGAGCAACGTGTGGTAATTTCAAAGCCTTGCACAGTGCTGCT